>NC_057799.1:612499370-612633880 GCF_018294505.1 Triticum aestivum
TGTTTCATAGGCGCCATTTAAGCAATCAGGCCGGGGACGTGATAGAGATCGGTGGGTTACCTGACTGGATCCGACCAGAACGTAGATGTGGTTGAAGCTGTGGTTGCGGCGGCGGCGGTTTGAGATGCCGGTAGGGGGAGGCGCGAGGGAGGGGGGATACTGAGGGGAAGGGGATGTGGTTGGAGGAATAAATTCTGAAATCGCACGCCTAATGAAAATTTCGGTGCGAAATTTGAAACTTGGGCGGGGGAAACACACAACACAGAGAAGCGCGTAAAATACTCGTGTGCGAGAAAAAAGAAAGTTGGCAGATCCCGTCTCAAAAAATGTATAGTACTTGATTTTTTTCGGTCAATGGCACGCCTGGTTTATTAGGAAATATCGCACAGGTAACTGACTTATGGGTCATTAACGCAAAAAACGCAAACGGGTACGGCATAGAAACTGTGTGTTTTGTGATCTTCTAATGATTAACGCAAAAAAAAAACGCACACGGGCACACATGCTAATCAACGCTCAAAGCCCTCAAAGGATGCTCTTACCGACATTGTACGTTAATACTACAAACTTAAAGTACTACTGGTAATTTGCTCTAATACTACAAACTTAAACTACTTCTCACATGCTGCCATCAGAGCATGCTGGCCAGACGCTGGTGTTCTCCTTCCCGGCCTTGTAGGCGGCAGCCCACCGTGCTTTGATCTCCGCCAAGCTCTCCTCACCATGGCGTGCGGCCTCTTTTTTCTTGCGGCGGTGGGACTCTCTTTTCTTGACTGCTTTCTGCCTTTTCCGCTCCTTCTATGCGGCTTTGGCCGCCTCTAGATCCACCACCCATTCGACCATGGCAGCCTCAAAGTCCGCCCATGTAACTGTCTGGCCGCCGGCGGTGATGAACTCGGCGTGGCAAGATGCCATCACTACCTTACCATGTGTGCGGTCGCGGGCGGCGAGGAACGTGGCGCGGCAGGATGCCATCGCTTCGTTACCAGTTA
Source organism: Triticum aestivum (assembly GCF_018294505.1). Lineage (NCBI taxonomy): Eukaryota > Viridiplantae > Streptophyta > Magnoliopsida > Poales > Poaceae > Triticum > Triticum aestivum. The sequence continues at coordinate 612,500,363 of NC_057799.1, forward strand.
CTGTGCGCCGCGGTGCCATGGACGACGCCTGGAGAGAGCTCTGGGATGGAGGGGCCGGACAGCCGTACAGTGCGGCCGTACAGTGCGGTGGTATTCAAGAGCTCAACCACAAATGACAATAGAAATTTGGCTTCACTTACAATTTTGCTCGTTCATTATCGCACACGGTTCATCTCCGTCGCTTCCGGAAACAGTGTGCGCTGAGCCTATTGTGTGTTGTGTTATGATTGGCCGGAACCCCGGCCACGTGGATCGTGCGTGTGCACCGTTGGATGCGCGCGATCGAACGGCAATCCAGGTCCCTCACATCACACCCATGCACCTGTAGCTGGATTAGATTTATATGCGCTAAATGCCTAGAAAATGCACATAATCCCCTAAATATGGTAAATGAGCCCGGAAAAATGCCAAATTTGAACATGATGATTTGCAGGGTGTATGTTCGTCGTAGAAAAAAACTCCAGGGCAAAGAACGAAGAAAATTTGGATTCCCCTTCAATCTTGAGGATTTCCCTTTCGAAAGCATGGAACTTCCTCGGTTATGGTTTGATTTATGAAGGGCGTGCATGACAACATAAGCCAAACCTTCTCAATTTTTTACCAAGGCATGGTGAGGTCATACCATGGCACCATGCCAGGCGTCATGTTTTTTAAGCATTTATTTCATTTTTTCTATAGTTGAAAACCCAACAAACAGAAATTTGTGCTTGACTATTGCCACACATTTCATCAAAATATCTGTCCATTCCTTGTAAAAGGCATGAGAATTTACTAAATGGCATGAGCATGGTTTTCTAGGCCGTTCTTGTGGACCCTTTCATGCATCGATTGTTTGAACTTGAATTATGCGCATTAATGCCTAGGAAATGCACATAATCCCCTAAATATGGCAAATGAACCCGGAAAAGTGCCAAATTTGAACACGGTGATTTGCAGGTTGTATGCTCATCATAGAAAAAAACTCGTGGACAAAGGATAAAAGGAAATTTGGATCCCCCTTTAATCTTGGTGATTTCCCCTCGAAACCATGAAACTTCCTAGGTGATGGTTCGATTTATGAAAGGCGCGCATCACGACATAAGAAAAATATTCTCCAATTTTTACCAGGGCATGGTGAGGCCATACCATGGCACCACGCCAGGCGTCATGTTTTCCAACCATGTGTTTCATTTTTTGTATAGTTGTTAACCGAGTAAACGACGCGTTTATGGTTGACTATTGCCACGCATTTCCTTGAAATATCTGCCCATTCCTTGTAAAAGGCATGAGAATGTGCTAAATGACACGAGCATGGTTTTCCAGAACGTTCTTGTGCACCTTTTCATGCACCGATTGTTCGAATTTGAATTATGTCCATTAATGCCTAGAAAATGCACATAATCCCCTAAATATGGTAAATGAGCCCGGGAAAATGTCAAATTTGAACACGTTGCATTTGAGGTGGTATGTTGATCGTTGGAAAAAAACTGAATGGCAAACTAGGACGGAAATTAGGATTCCCCTTCAATCTTGGGGATTTTCCCTCTCAAAAGCATGGAACTTCCTCGGTGATGGTTCGATTTATGAAGGGCGTGCATGACGACATAAGCCAAACCTTCTCAAATTTTTACAGGGCATGGTGAGGTCATACCATGGCACCATGCCAGGCGTCATGTTTTTTAAGCATTTATTTCATTTTTTCTATAGTTGAAAACCCAACAAACAGACATTTGTGGTTGACTATTGCCACACATTTCATCGAAATATCTGTCCATTCCTTGTAAAAGGCATGAGAATTTACTAAATGGCACGAGCATGGTTTTCTAGGCCGTTCTTGTGGACCCTTTCATGCATCGATTGTTTGAACTTGAATTATGCGCATTAATGCCTAGGAAATGCACATAATCCCCTAAATATGGCAAATGAACCCGGAAAAGTGCCAAATTTGAACACGGTGATTTGCAGGTTGTATGCTCATCATAGAAAAAACTCGTGGACAAAGGACAAAGGAAATTTGGACCCCCTTCAATCTTGGTGATTTCCCCCTCGAAACCATGAAACTTCCTCGGTGATGGTTCGGTTTATGAAAGGCGCGCATCACGACATAAGGAAAACATTCTCCAATTTTTACCAGGGCATGGTGAGGCCATACCATGGCACCACGCCAGGCGTCATGTTTTCCAACCATGTGTTTCCTTTTTTTGTATAGTTGTTAACCGAGTAAACGACGCGTTTATGGTTGACTATTGCCACACATTTCCTTGAAATATCTGCCCATTCCTTGTAAAAGGCATGAGAATGTGCTAAATAACATGAGCATGGTTTTCCAGACCGTTCTTGTGCACCTTTTCATGCACCGATTGTTCGAATTTGAATTATGTGCATAATTAATGCCTAGAAAATGCACACAATCCCCTAAATATGGTAAATGAGTTCAAAAAAATGTCAAATTTGAACACATTTCATTTGAGGCGGTATGTTGATCGTTGGAAAAAAACTGAATGACAAACTAGGACGGAAATTTGGATCCCCCTTCAATCTTGGTGATTTCCCTCTCGAAAGGATTGAACTTCCTCGGTGATGGTTCGATTTATGAAGGGCGTGCATGACGACATAAATCAAACCTTCTCAGCTTTTAACTAGGGCACGGTGAGGCCATACCATGGCACCATGCCAGCCGTCATGTTTTTCAAGCATATATTTCATTGTTCTATAGTTGATAACCCAGTAAATGACGCGTTTGTGGTTGACTATTGCCACGCATTCCATTGAAATCTCTGCGCATTCCTTGTAAAAGGCTTGAGAAATTACTAAATACCACGAGTATGGTTTTTTCCAGACCGTTCTTGTACACCCTTTCATGCACCAATTGTTTGAATTTGAATTACGTGCATTAATGCCTACAAAATGCACATAATCCCCTAAATATTGTAAATGAACCCGGAAAAGTGTCAAATTTGAACACGGTGATTAGCAGGGTTTATGTTCATCATAGAAAAAAAACTCATGGATGAAGGACAAAGGAAATTTGGATTCCCATTCAATCTCGGTGATTTACCATCGCACATGATTCATCTCCGTCGGCTCTGCAAACCGTTTGTGTTCACTCACACATGCAAAAGGAAAAGAAAACTCTCGCCCACTTCGTCCCCACTCACTCGCCGCGGACTCCTCCGCAACTCTGCACCCTAAGCTCGATGGCTGTTGGCGGCGGGCGTAGGTCGCGCTCCAAACGGCACCGGATTTTGCCTCCACTGCTTTCCGCCGCCTATCTGCACCGACATTCTAGACTCTGGTCGACTGGGGTTTTCTGCGGGATTGGGCTGGGGATTTTTCTCATGGAGAAGGTAATCAACTTAATTAGCAAAATATTCACTCATCTCTTATCGCAGTCCGCTCGTCACTGTTAATCAACCGATGGAAATCGCCGTGGAATCATTTTTGTTCTAGCTGATTCGTGGGTGTTCATTCATGTGTGCACAGTGCGAGCACAAATCGGTCAACTGTGGTCGTGGCCAGTTGGAAACGAAGTTCTATCTCACCATTTCGGATGACTTCAGGGAGCGCTCGGTATGTTCAATCTCAACCTACCACGGTCCGCATGGCCTAAATTTGTGAACATATACCGTCTGTTGCTACATTATCTATATATTTGCATCAAATCTTTGTTACATTATCTATTTTTAATTCTATATTTTTGTACTTTGCTTGCATCTATATATCGATATGTTCTATCAGTTACTCCCATATTTGCATCTTTGATAACCCACAAGTATAGGGGATCGCAACAGTTTTCGAGGGTAGAGTATTCAACCCAAATTATTGATTCGACACAAGGGGAGCCAAAGAATATTCTCAAGCATTAGCATTTGAGTTGTCAATTCAACCACACCTGGATAACTTAGTATCTGCAGCAAAGTATTTAGTAGCAAAGTAATATGAAAGTAACAGTAACGATAGCAAAAGTAATATTTTTGGGTTTTGTAGTGATTGTAACAGTAGTAACGGAAAAGTAAATAAGCGAAGAACAATATGTGAAAAGCTCGTAGGCATTGGATCGGTGATGGAGAATTATGCCAGATGCGTTTCATCATGTAACAGTCATAACATAGGGTGACACAAAACTAGCTCCAATTCATCAATGTAATGTAGGCATGTATTCGAAATATAGTCATACGTGCTTATGGAAAAGAACTTGCATGACATCTTTTGTCCTACCCTCCTGTGGCAGCGGGGTCCTAATGGAAACTAATGGATATTAAGGCCTCTTTTTAATAGAGTACCGGACCAAAGCATTAACACATAGTGAATACATGAACTCCTCAAACTACGGTCATCACCGGGAGTGGTCCCGATTATTGTCACTTCGGGGTTGCCAGATCATAACACATAGTAGGTGACTATAGACTTGCAAGATAGGATCAAGAACTCACATATATTCGTGAAAACATAATAGGTTCAGATCTGAAATCATGGCACTCGGGCCCTAGTGACAAGCATTAAGCATAGCAAAGTCATAGCAACATCAATCTCAGAACATAGTGGATACTAGGGATCAAACCCTAACAAAACTAACTCGATTACATGATAAATCTCATCCAACCCATCACCATCCAGCAAGCCTACGATGGAATTACTCACGCACGGCGGTGAGCATCATGAAATTGGTGATGGAGGATGGTTGATGATGACGACGGCGACAGATTCCCCTCTCCGGAGCCCCGCACGGACTCCAGATCAGCCCTCCCGAGAGGTTTTAGGGCTTGGCGGCGGCTCTGTATCATAAAACGTGATGAATTATTCTCTCTGATTTTTTTCTCCCCGAACACGAATATATGGAGTTAGAGTTGAGGTCAGTGGAGCAACAGGGGGCCCACGAGGCAGGGGGCACGCCCAGGGGGCAGGCACGCCCCCACCCTCGTGGACAGGTGGTGGGCCCCCTGGCCTTGATTCTTTCGCCGATATTTTTAATATTTTCCAAAAATAAGTTCCGTGGAGTTTCAGGTCATTCCGAGAACTTTTGTTTCTGCACATAAATAATACCATGGCAATTCTGCTGAAAACAGCGTCAGTCCGGGTTAGTTCCATTCAAATCATGCAAGTTAGAGTCCAAAACAAGGGCAAAAGTGTTTGGAAAAGTAGATACGACGGAGACGTATCAATCTTGCTTGGTTATTTCAATATATCTAATTTACGATCTTAATTTTCATTTCAAGCAGTACATTCCTTGCTTTGCAAGAACATGAGTAGAAGGAAATCTTGGGCTTTACTTTGCTGATGACTCCCAGGATGTCATATTGACAACGCAACATGGATTTACAATGACGGTTAGCGTAAAACTTGATAAAGATGGTCACTCCTATTTTAATGCGGACCTTTGGAGAAAAATGTCTAAGTGTTATGAACTGAAAGCTGGCAATAAAATTCTAGTGTGTGCACCACAGCCTGGTCTAATTAACATGGATGTTTACTTCCCCAACGTCATCAGCCGATCAAAGTCTGATCGAGGTTAGTGTCCTTTCAACTTTCTCCATGCTGTCATATTACTATTTAAGCAACCAATTGATCACTATTTAAGCAACCAGTTGTGATATCATATTCTGATTCCGTTCCTAGGCAGTAACAAATTCTGTTTACCAATTTATGCGCACTAAATAATACCTTTCCACCTTTTAAGTAGGATATGTTGGATGCATAGTGAATGATCTGTATGTTACTAACCATACCAAATTTCACTAGAAGGACTTGAAGCATGTCATAAACTTTGTTGATAATCTGACAGAGATAGCACAGCGTATGAACGCTGGATTTTGGATGGGACTAATTAGCCTACGGTGCACACACTGAACAAGAACAATTGTGTGCACAAAGCGCTGGTAAAAAGTCTTATTTTAATGTTGATGCTCATAAACTATATATATCTTCAACGATATGTTACAATTGTTTTTTATTCTACATGTCAACAGAAATTGCTCCCTGTAGCCGTTCCTGGATCGATTTTCCGGCGTGGTCGAATTACACTTGTGCCTGCTAATAACGCCAAAGTGATTGCAAGGTACTGCATTTCCCGCAAAAATGGAACCATTCAAATTAACAAGTTCTCACTTCTCGTGGCAATGCATCCATATTGGAAAATTGGAGACACTGTTCTACTCCTGCTCTACCAAGGCACAGGAGGGCTCTTCCTTTTCATTGACGAGATGCCGAGTCGCCGTGATCAAGCTGCTTCCAGTGGATAGTTATGGTTGTTGGCCCTCGGCCTCTTAAAATGTGCTAGCTGTTACTATATATATTAGGTATGTAGATATGGACCATATGGTTGTTGGCCCTTAGCCTCTTAAAATGTCATAATTGTTACTATGTTAAGTATGTAGATATGGACCATATGGTTGTCAAAACCGTGTTACGAAAATCCTCCTTTTGTCGAATAGTGTAACCACTATATATATGTTACTCAAATGATGTTACCGAAGTTCATAAATTTTCATGGAAAGTATTAGTATCGTACACAGTTCATTGAGTTTAAGCGTGTGCCCGATGTCCAGAAGGCATTTGCATATTAACTGTCCATATTGCAAATTCACACACATGTTCACATAAGAAAACGTATGTGTAATATACTAATAATCACACACGAGTACTCGCAGACGCATCGTGTGCGATACTCCTAGCCACCGCAAGTAACTAGTTTGCATTTTTCAAAGTTTTTTGTACACACAGAATCACACACGAAGTAACTGTATTGACTGTCTATGTTGTAATTTCTCATCGCAAACAGTTCATCCGAGTCGGCTGTTTGCCACGTATCACACACATCTTGTTTACACGACTCGTTTGTGTTCTTCTGGCTCATCGCAAACAGTTCATCCCTGTGAACTGTATGCTGCATTTCACACACATCTTGTTAAGTTGAACCGTTTCTGTTGTGTTCCCTAATCGAAAACAGTTCGTCCGAGTTAACCGTATGCCGTATATCGCACACACATTGATATGGCTGCCCGTTTATGTTGTTCTACCTCATCGTCAACAGTTTGAATGGATTAACCGTGTGTCCTGCATCGCACACACATTGTTATGGCTGCCTATTTCTGTTGTTCTGCCTCATTGCAGACAGTTTGAATGGATTAACTGTATGCCCTGCATCGCACACGCAACTAAAATCTTAACCGTGTTTGATGCATCCATCATCGCAAACGTTTTGCACCTTTTTGACGGGTTTTTACACCACCGTTTGCGATTATTGCATCACACACAGTTTCGGCAAAGGGTCTCTGATCGTAGTGTCGCGTTAGCAGTCTCCTGCAGTAGTGTTATCACTATGCGTTAGCGATAGTTGTAGAAGCAATAGTTGGCGTGACGACCTCGATGCAACGACGCTACGATGGAGATCAAGGTGTCAAGCCGGTGACAATGACGATGCTTTGGAGATAGAGATCAAAAGCACAAGATGATGGCCATATCATGTCACATATTTTGATTGCATGTGATGTTTATGTTTTATGCATCTTATTTTGCTTAGAACGTCGGTAGCATTATAAGATGATCCCTTCACTTAATTTCAAGATAAAAGTGTTCTCCCTGAGTATGCACCGTTGCTACAGAGGCTTGCGGTGGCGGAACTCCCAATCTAGGTTCTGTTCTGGAGGTTTGGGGATATATAAGAGGTGTTGGCATCGAGAACAAGTCAGGGGAGTCGACGAGGGGCCCACAAGGTCGGAGGGTGCGCCCTAGGGGGGTGGGGGCGCCCTCTACCGTTGTGGTGGCCTCGGGACTCTTCTGGTGCATCTCCGGTACTCCGTGGGCTTCTTTTGGTCCAAAAACAATCGTCGTAAAGTTTCAGGTCAATTGGACTCCGTTTGATATTCCATTCCCGCGAAACCCAAAAATAGAGAAAAAAACAGAAACTGGCACTGGGCTCTAGGTTAATATGTTAGTCCCAAAAATCATATAAAATAGCATATAAATGCATATAAAACATCCAAGATAGATAATATAATAGCATGGAACAATAAAAAATTATAGATAGGTTGGAGACGTATCACTAGCACAGTTCATTGGACAACAGTTTAAAGAATTGTGAGGTATCTTAAGTTTACAATGGGACTAGGAATTAAGATTGCTAAGTCATCATCTATGTTGGTGAGTGCATATTCTGATGCAGATTGGACAGGGTGTGCTGATGATAGAAGGTCCACAGGTGGATGTGCAAGGAAACAAGGTACTGTCTCTAGATCCAGCACTGAAGCAGAATATATAGCTCTAGCAAATGTAACTGCTGAAATCATGTGGATCCAGACTATTCTTTGTGAATTAGGAATAAAAATTTCACAAGTTGCGAGGTTATGGTGTGACAACATTGGTGCAACCTATCTTTCAGCAAATCATGTTTTCCATGCACGGACAAAACATGTAGAAGTTGATTTCCATTTTGTCAGAGAAAGAGTGGCTCGCAAGCTACTCCCTCGGTTCCAAAATAGATGACTCAACTTTGTACTAACTTTAGTACAAAGTTGGGTCATCTATTTTGGAACGGAAGGAGTACTTGATATCAGGTTTATTCACACAGGAGATCAACTTGCTGATGGCTTCACCTAACCACTTACCACCAGGAGGTTGAATGAATTTCTGTACAATCTAAACCTAGACAAGGCTCCATAGGTTTAGACTGAGGGAGGATTATTTTTGGAAAAGGAGGATGACCCCCGGCCTCTACATCTGGGAGATGCATGCGGCCATTTTATTGATTATTCTCGAGGACCTTACAAAGTAGAACAACAATATGCCTGAACCCGCCATCTTGGCAATATCTGCCGCTACTTCTATCCAAATGATGAAGGGGTGCAAGCTGGGCCACATACCCATACCTCTCACCTAAGCCTAACATCTAAAGCCGGAGGCTCCGACCGAGCCATCTGCCGGGTCGGGGGCTCAAACCGGTCCGACGCACTCACATGTGTCGTCGCCACCATCTTCCACTGGTCCATCTTCACAGCAGATTGAGGTGACAACCTTGGCAGGTCCTCCACCATCGACGCCAAGCGACAACCTCCACCTACGCGAGCCTTGGCAGGTCCTCCGCCATTGACGCCACCACGACGCCAGCCGACGACCTCCACCTACGCGAGTCCATCTCCAAGCAACGGACGTAAATCCATGCTAGGATAGGGCCGCACCACCGCCGTCGCCCACGACCCACAAGCGCCACCCAACCCCAAGGTTCCCAAAGCAGTGCCTTCAAGAAGGGAACGGCGTCGTGAGCACCGCTGCCGCCCAACAAAGTTAGGGCTTTTGCCCAGGAGAGCTAGGCGAAGGTGAAGTGAGGAGATCATTCCATACCGACGCCTCCAAGGAGGGGAACGGCGCCCTCAGGCGTCGCCGTCGGCGTGGTCGGTCATGGCCAGCCAGGGATTTCGCCCGAACTAGATCCCCGCCACGAGCAGCACCTCCTGTACAGAACCCGTGACCAAGAGGAAGCACGGCCCGATGAGGCTGGCCCGCACGCCGAACAAGGGCGGAGGGGAGGCGCCATATCGCGTGCACTGACTGCCGCAGAAGCCGCCGCCTGCCGCCAACGACCACCGGATCCCGCCGCCCACGCGGCCGGGACACTAGATCCATCGCTCGCACGGCTGCTAGCCGGCCGTGCCTTGTCAATGAAGTCACCGCTCCAAATCCGGGGTTCCCCACGCAGAAGCAGGGCAACCGAGGCCCCGCCGCCGCCATCCTTGGCGCCCCGGGCTTGCCCGGCGGCTGTCTCAGGCAGCGGCGAGGAAGGGAAGAGGGGGGGGGGGGGTGAGGAGGAGGGGCGGCTAGGGTTACCACCCAAGGACAGATGTAGTCCCCATCTTATGACGGGAGTAGTTGACATGTATGTTTCAAACTCATCTATCTCTTTTTCTGTTTGACTCTCCCTCTCGTTGTAATCTTCTTTCCCTCTCGTGTACGAACTCTAGATGAATCATAGTGATCTCCCAAAACTTGTAATCCACGACAGCTTCTCAATATATATAGCGGCTCGAGACCAAAGGGTTCAAGCTTCTCCAATCTTTATAACCGAATCAAATGAGAAATAAGCTACTTCTACAAAGGATTTTAAGAAGGGATCATTATACTTGTGTCAATGTTAACGAGTTCACCATTAAGAATGCACGATGCTTGCATGCCGACATTGGCTGGTTCAGTGGGAAAGGGAAGACCGTGGGTTTTCACCCAAAATATACACAAACTTATCATATCCATCAGTATCATCAGCCTTTATACCGACTAATGATGTCTCGCTAATCGGATCTTGGCGCTGAAAAAGATCACATCATCACAACACTTGGTTTCACTCTATTTTTCCTTGTGATAATGAAAAGATAGGCAAGCTTTGCGTATTAGCAAAAGCAACCATACTTCGCTTTTCCATCATACATGGTCCATATATGTACACAGCTGCAATCACATCGATGAGGCGTCGTGCACATAGCAGCGGCCAGGCGTACGGTTAGGACAATATCGATCCGACGACGATTGGGTGCCACCTCCGCTCGATCGGGGGCCGTCGTCGGATCACAATCACTCCTGCTTGCCGCGAAGGCTGCGCTGCCTGGTGTGCACCATCCAGCAGACGATGGAGACCATGACGGAGGCGGACACGAGGATGAGGCCGTGGTAGACGGTCTTGCTGAAATACCGGAGGCCGGGGCAGTTGTTGACGCTGATGGAGGTGAAGGTCTCCCGGACGAAGGTGCAGTCCTGGAGGTTCATCAGGAACGGCCCGTACTCGTACAGCCCCATGCTGATGCTCGCCGCCGCCGTCATCTGGTTGTAGGCCGCCGGCGTCACCCGTCCCACCGTCGTGCACACCTCCTTCCCGGCGGGGCCCTTGGCCTGGCACTGGAACTTCTTCCACTCCCCCGGCGCCGTCTTGAAGTCGACCTCGCCGGAGGCGCACTCGCGGGGGCTCATGTCCGGCTTCAAGGGGTTGCAGAGCACCGGCATCTTGGGCCCCGACTGGTTGAAGTAGAGCGGCTGCAGCCCCGGCGGGAAGTCCCGGTTGGAGATGTTGACGATGACGTTGTTGACGAGCGCCACCAGCTGCGCCGTCACCTCCTCGCTCCGGTGCATGGACTCGTTCGCCGTCCCCACGTCCACGCAGGGGAGGATGTCGTCCAGCGCCGTGTGGTCCTGCGGGTGCGTCACCCACTCGTCCATGGCGACGCATGTGTCCCCCACCACGCTGCACACATGCATGCATGTCTCCGTCGGTGGGCGCCTGAACCTCAACACGTCCAGAAACTTTGGTTTGCTTACTTGTGCAGGAGGACGAAGCCGCCGGCCATCATGAGGGTGACGGTGACGAACACCCATCCGGCGATCACCAGCCTGCACCGCATGCAGATACGGTCGCATCACATCACATCACACCGGAGTTTGGTGGAGAAAAACACCGCAGCTAGCATGGACAGAGTTTGATTGAACGGAACTGCACTTACAGGGAGACAAAACACTGCAGCCCCAACACGGAGAATACTGCAAATTTGGCGTCAAGAACAGCAAGAAATTCAGTATGTGTAGCAAGTAAACCACAACAAGATACTGTAGTATGTTGATGCTTACTGAGTCCGAGTATGGCAAGGACAAGCATGACACTTCCAACATCCATCAGGGCTACCTGCCTACAAGAAGCAGAAAGAAAGAAATTCAGAAAATGCACTAGCATTCCGTGCCGGCGGCTAGACGCGCGGGGGACGAAACTCAGAAAATGCAATGCATGCTCACATCAGGTCTACCACGTTCTTGATCTTGTCGGAGTTGAGCACGATGCGGGCGGAGAACTCGTTGGCGGAGGAGTTGAGCTTCTCCTCGACGACGTCGATCTTGCGCTGGACCTCGACGGGGAGGAAGATCTGGTCCACGCCGATGTTCTTGGCGGCGGCCAGGCTCCCCGCGAAGTTCCTCAGGTTGTCCACCGTCAGGTTGCCCTGCCCCACCACGTAGTCCACCGTGTTGATCGTGCTCGTGTGGAACGCCATCTGCCCGATGTTCAGCAGCAGGCACCCCACGCTGAAATCAAACAATCACCGGACAGATGATTACACGGCGATCATTAGAAAAAAATGAGACCAACCCAGGCTAGACTAGCTTGTTGGCATTTTTTTAGAAGAAAACTTCATGAGCATCAAACGCTCAAGCCGAGACTTGAACCCTGGTGGGCTGGGTGCGAACTCCCGCGCCTTGCCAACTGAGCTACACTCAGTTCTCATGGCGATCATTAGGATACTGAACCGGTGAGCAGACAGACGGATTACATGGTGGCGATGGTGAGGATGACGAGGAGGATGAGGGAGGCGTTGAAGGAGGCGGGCGAGTAGTCGTTGCTCCGGTCCCGGCAGAAGCAGCAGCAGCACCAGCAGCAGGAGATGACGAGCATGACGACCCCGAAGCCGACGAACCAGACGAGGGCGAGAAAGAAGAGCGGGACGCCGGTGTAGCCCACGGACTGCAGGCGCGCGTGGAAATGCAACACAACACGCACGATGAGAAGCGCCACATGGACGAAATGCGGAAATGTGGGGTGGTTTTCCGTGCGTACAGCCCAGTAATGCATCTCGCTGATGTTCCACCCGCCGCCGTACATCGTGTTGTTCGCGCTGGGGTCGTTCCGGCGGGTCCTCTTTGCCGCGAGGACGAGCGAATTGTTCGCCGGCGACGGTGGTGTCTCCTCCGCCGATCTCCTCCATGGCGATGAGCCCACCGTGCTCTGTGCATTTTCTGGGTAGACAATTGGCTCAAGGTGAATCTCGCGACCTGCACAAACCAAACCAAAACGAATTAATTAGAAGAACACAGATTGATCGATTAAGCTTGACGAATTGGCAGCCGTGCACGGGACGCTGAACAATTAGGGCATGCATGCAGAGACGATATATTGGCGACGTAGGCCCTCGCCGAGCAAAGCAGGAGGGAAATGAACAGCGGGGGAACCTGGCAAGGCGCGCCTCCCCTCCAAACTAGCATCCGAAGGCGAGGCATTGGCGATGAGGATCAAGACCAGAGCGACGGAGGCGACGCCGACCGACGACGCGGCGGCGGCCAGCGCCATGCCCTTCCGGGTGGCAACGCGTACAGGCGTTTTATCCCGGTCGATCAGCTCGGGCGCGGATCCGATTCGGCGGGGTGGAACCTTGACGGGGCGGAGACCGGGCGGTCGAGCGAGCTCCGTGGCGAGCCTTTGCTTGCTAGCTCCCTCAGATTTGACCAGAAGAAGTCACATCGTGCCGGCCATCCGCGATAATCGTCCTTATCGATCCCCCCCTTTGCCCCTCTTTCTGTATCTGCTGCGCCACGTTGTTGGGGATCTGGGTAATGGCGGAAGGGCGGGGGCGGAGGCTCCTGGCCTACTGTTTGCGCCCGCCAAAATCGCCATGGCGCCAGAAATAGGAACACGAACCGTATCATGTGCGCTATGCAATGCATGGCCGCCTCGCTGGCCAGCGCATATGGCAAGTTGGCAACGGCAACTTGGAAACACATCTGTTTTTCAAGTTTTTGTAGGGGAAACATTTTTTTAACAGTTTGTCTAACTCACATCTAGATGTTTTTTAAGGATATCACATCTAAGCTCCCACAAATATATAATGCAGCAACAAGAAACAAAAAAAAATACAAAGACAAAAAAAAATAGAGCACAAACAGAGTGGACATCAGTTTAGATGTGACATAACTATGTCACATCTAGATGTGTCCTAAACAGATTTTTTAAAAGTTCCTTTTGAGAAAAGTTATATGTAAACTTTTTAGTAACAGTTTTGCTAAATTTGCGTCAATTAATTTGGATCGGAGGGAGTAACATTGTTTAATTCATGACCAATTTTCCAAATCCATGATCATTTTTTGAATTCATGATTATTTTTCGAAAACCATGCCAAAATTTTCAAACTCATGAAGATTTTTAAAATTTCGCAAACATTTTTTGAATTGTTGAGTTTTTTAAACTAAGAAACAGTTTTTAAATCCGTGATCATTTTTTCAAATTGGTAAATATTTCTTGAATTATTGAACCTTTTTCCAATTCAAGAACATTTTTTTAAATTTGTGCAACTTTTTTTTGAACATTTTGGGGGTTTTTTATGCTGCGGGAAAAAGAAAAGAAAAGGGAAGAAAAAACCCACAAATCGTGCCTACGCTAAGCTACAAGACGTAGCAACCGGAGGTAATGGCTGGCCCACCCTACGCCCGCAACGTTAGCGATCGATCGATACGCTGTTCAGCGATACATATTCTACAGCAGATTGTCACCGATTCACACAGAGGCAAGCCACCAGCCTCAACCCAATTATCAGGTATTAAACGCGCTACAGTGCCCAGTTTTGGGACAAAGCTAAAAAACACAGGCACTATGCACTAAAGTTGGATGTGATGAAAGCCTATGACCGTGGGGAGTGGAGTTATTTGAGAGCTATCATGCTTAAGCCGGGGTTCATTAGAGGATGGTTAACATTATTGTGAGCATTCCGTTTCTTTCTCAGTGGAGAGAGGCTTGATGAATTTAAGCCCACACGATTGAAACCGTCAAGGTGCTCCTATATCATTGTTGTACGTTCTTTTGCTCGCAACAGACTGTCTTTCGTGCCTTTTAGAATCCAGAGTTCAGTCATCTCGTTTTGGAGGCATTCGAGTGGCGACATCGGCCTTCCCGGTGAACCATTTGTTGTTTGCAGATGACAACCCGCTTTTCTTAAAGCAAATAGAGAGGGTGCGGAGGAGCTCTCACTCCTTTTTGAATCTTATGTCATAGTTTCTCGACAGAGAGCAAACACGGAGAAATCCTCCATTCTCTTCAGTAAAGGGTGTCCCTAGAAGGTCTTGATCAAATCAGTTGCACAAGCCATCCCAGTATTCGTTATGTCCTGTTTTAAAAGACCAAGAGGTCTGTGTGAACACCTGACTTCAATGATAAAGGCATTTTGGTGGGGAGTAAGAGGGGACACATCAAACCATATTGGGTCCTGGGACACTATGAGCATGTAAAAATACATGGGAGTCCTAGAGTTTCGAGACTTTAATTTTTTTAATATGCCTCTTCTAGCTAGGCAAGAATGGAGAATACTAGAGAACCCAGAAGCCTTGAGTTCTAGAATTTTGAAAGCAGCTTATCATCCCGAGGGATGCTACTACTGGATCTCACTTGTCTCAAATATGGAGGTCCCTATTGGAAGGGCATGATACTCTGTAGCAAGGAATAATTGAACGTATTGGCAATGGGGCATCCACCGAAATATGGAACACGAACAGGATCCCGATGAGACCAATTGTATCTTTGTTAGCAGCCCCACCCTAGTTTTGTGCCAGACCTTATTGATACAACTAGTGCGAGATGGAACTCAAAATTAATTGAGCAAGTTTTTCTGCCATATGAAGCCTCATCTATTATGCAAATTCCTTTATGCGCACACAATATTGAGGACTTTTGGAGCTAGAATTTTGAAAAGTTAGGCATTTTCTCGGTCAGATCGACCAATAGAATGACATCGCAACTAAGAAGAGAAAAGAATACTAGCTTGAAGGTTGTGCAAGATCATCTAACAATGCTACTGCCGAGAAATCACCGAAAGTTCTTTGGAAGGTGATGGTAACATCAAAGCTGAAAGTTTTTCTGTGGAGACTTGCACAACAGTCGCTTCCTACCGAGGATGTGCGGAAACATATAAACATGGCCTCCCAGGATGATTGCAGCGTTTGTGGCATGCAGGTTCGTGGAGTAACAACCTTATTGAGTTCACACTGGCCAGATGTGGCTGGCTTTAGTTGACCAAGAACAACTAGAGCATATGATTGCGACAACAGAACATCATGCAAGAAACTGATTTTCTCAATGATGGATGTTCTCTCACATCAACACTTTACTCAGATGATTGTCACCTTGTGGGCCATTTGGGCAACAAGGCAGAAGCTCATCCACGAGGATATTCATCTCAGCCCCCTGTCGACTCACCTATTTATCACACAATCTATTGCTGAGTTTGACCAGGTTAATTTATCGACGCCCTATGTGGCACCACCCATGGCGAGTAGAGTGACAAGGGAAAGGTAGATACCGAGACGTCTCAAACGTATCTATAATGAGAACAATAAAATATTATCACTTTTTTATACTTTATATGTCATTTTATATTATTATTTTGGACTAAACTATTAATTTAGTGCCCAATGCCAGTTACTTTTTTTGCATGCTTTTGATTTTGCAGAAAATCCAACCTATAGAAGTCCAAACATGAGAAAACTTTTTAACGATTTTTTCTAGACAATAAAAGACCCTAGAAGCTTTGCGAGAGGACGAGAAGACCCACGAGGGCCCCATAAGGCAGGGGGCGCCTTGCGGGATTGGGCGCGCCACCCTGGCTTTTGGTCACCTCGTGGCCCCGTTTACCCTAATTCTTGGCCTATAAATTCCGTCATATCACTACAAAAAAAAGACACATCCGTGACATTTTGGGCCGAACGAATTTTTTTTTGTCATACGTATGACACTTCTATGACGATAATTGTGACAAAACCCGGTATCATCATAGATGTGGTAGGCTCCTACTTCTATGACAAAAAATCATGACAGAAAATGGGTTTTTCGTCCTGGGCGGGCCGGAGACGCAACTGCATGACATTCTTTGGGCCATCCATGACGGAAAAAACCGTGGTAGAAGCGAGGGCGAGGAAAATTTCGGGGAGTTCCCGGTTACGGTGGGAGGTCGGGGGCCGAGCGATGCGCGTTTCTCTCGTACACGTACGCGCGTGTGTGCGAGGCGTTGGCTCTAACTGAACCCGAGCGAGGCGTTGGCTCTAACTGAACCCGAGCGATTGCACTGCAGGCTACGCGTTACTGAACCCGAGCGATCGATCGATGGCTGTTAACTGAACCCGATCGAGCGATTCCTTCGCTACTGCTGCTAACTAAAGCCGATCGATGCTGCCTCTGGGATGAACAGTGAGCGTTGCGGGGGGGGTTTGGATGAACAGTGAGCGGTGGCGTTGCCTCTGGATGAACAGGACCCCGTGGTGTGGTTGAGGGCTGGATGAACAGTAGACGGTGGAGGGGTGCCCGTGGAGGGGTGGTTGAACAGGACCCCGTGGTGTGGAGGGCTGGATGAACAGTAGACGGTGGAGGTGTGCCCGTGGAGGGGTGGTTGAACAGTAGCCGGTGGAGTAGCGCGCGGTGGAGGCTGGATGAACAGGAGCCCGTGGAGGCTGGAGGAGGTCGACGGTAGCCCGTGAAGGCTGGAGGAGGTCGACGGTGGAGATGAACAGTATCCCGTGGAGTCCCGTTTTGCGGTACGCCACACCCCTCCCGATGAACAGGACCCCCGTTTCGACCGTAGGAGGTCCGTTTCGTCCGTTTTGCGGTACGCCACACCCCTCCCGATCAACAAGACCCCCGCTTCGATCGTAGGAGGTCCGTTTCGTCCGTTTTGCGGTACGCCACACCCCTCCCGATCAACAGGACCCCCGTTTCGACCGTAGGAGGTCCGTTTCCTCCGTTTTGCGGTATGGCCCACCCCTCCCGATCAACAGGACCCGTTCCGAACGTAGGAGGTCCGTTTCCTCCGTTGTGCGGTACGCCAGGCCTTGTTTCCATCGCCTGTTCCGTCCAAGCCCTCCCGATGAACACGATCACGCATTCCGTTCCGACCCAGCCGGTTGGCTCCCACGCGTTCCGTTGCCTCCCGATGAACACGACGCATTCCGTTGTCTCCCCATGAACACGACGATGACGCAGTTTCTTCGTTCTGACCCAGCCATGTACACGAGCCCTGGCCGTACGTATGCGCGAGTAGGCGTTCGAGACCCCGCCCGTATGTACACATACGTGGCCGTATTTTCTTTCTTGCACCCTGGCCGCTGTACGTACGTGTACATGCTACGTGCGCACCTCTACTAGGACACATACGCGCCTCTACTACGACACGTGCGCGCCTCTACATCCACCAGTATATATGTACGTACACGTTCGCGACCAGAATGACAACGCTATGTACGCTTCGACCAGGTGGGTCCCGACTGTCAGGCACTTCCTTGCCTGCGAAGATGTAGCTGGTGGGTCCCAGCAGTCAGGGGGGCGAATCGTTTTTTTTGCCCGGACGCACTTCCTTGCGTGCGAAGATGTAGCTGGTGGGTACCAGCAGTCAGGGGGAAACGTTTTTTCGCGAAATACAGTGGCCCGCCTGGTGGGTCCCAGCTGTCAGGTGGAGGAATCATTATTTTCCGCGTAATAAGGAGGCACTTCCTTGCTGCGGCCGTGGACCCAGCTGTCAGCCTCTCCACGTACAGTCCACGTCCGATGGAAGTCGTTCCTTGACCACGTTGACCACGCCGCGCTGAGAGCACCAGGGCGGTGGACGACGGCGATGCCTAGGAAGGGGACGAGGGGAGCCGGGGAAAACGCGGCAGTGGAAGCCCGCGCGGAGAGGAGTACGAGGGTTCACTGGTTCGGCTGCGGTGTGAGGCTGCCGTCGCTGCAGGGCCTGACCAGCGGTGGGAATAGTAGGGGGCGGTGAGGCCTCCGCGGCAGCACAGCCGGCCACGGGAGGCAAGAGCATGCGGCACGACCGGCGCTGCTTTGGGCGGCTGGAGCAAGAAGACCAGAGGTTGAAGAAGCACTACGGCCGTTGGATGGACATCGTACGGTCACTGGAGCTAGAATCGTTCATATTGACTAAAGTTGACAAAGGCCCCCGTCCCAGTCAACTTAGTAGGCCCACAAGTCAGCCTCCCACCATGGTGGGTCCCAGCTAGCAGGGGGAGTATTCATTTTTTTGTGCGTAATAAGGAGGCACTTCCTTGCGTGCGAAGATATAGCTGGTGGGTCCGAGCTGTCAGCGGCGGTAACGTTTTTTTCGCGAAATACAGAGGCCCTTTCGGCGGGTCCCTGATGTCAGGTGGAGGAATCATTATTTTGCGCGTAATAAGGAGGCATTTCCTTGCGTGCGGCCGTGGACCCAGCTGTCGGCCTCTCCATGTACAGTCCACTTCAGATGCATGTCGGTCGTTGACCACGTTGACCAAGCCGCGCCGAGAGCACCAGGGCAGTGGACGACGGCGAGGCCTAGGAAGGGAACGACACGGAGGCAGGGAAGACTCGGCAGTTGTTTCTCACGCGGAGGGGAGTACGACTGTACGAGGGTTTACTGGTTCGTCTGCCGTCGCCGGAGAATAACAGCAGGTGTGGGTGAGTAGAGGGATGGCTAGGCCAGCGATGGGAGTACGGTGGGGCGATGAGGCCTGCGCGGCAGCAGAGCCGGCCGCGGGGAGGAGGGAGCAGGCCTAGACGGGGCAGCCCAAAACCACGTCCAACACTTGCCAAAACTTCGTTCCTCATTTTCTCTGTGTTTCGCACACTCGACATTGTGTGGGCATTTTGACTGTGCATCATATGAAGATGTGCTATGCATGAATGTTGATCAACATGATGTTAACTGGCTGGTAGTTCCATTTTCGACCATGAATAAAACTTCCAACATGATGTTAACCCTGTTTGAAAAGGCCGTGTTAATATAAATGCTCTGCCTCTGAAAGTTGCAGTTTCTTATCTGAAACTGAACTTGCAGTTTCTTATTTGAAACTGAAACTTGCTGTTTCTTCTATGAGAATCACATTGTCTGCACTTTTATACTCCTATGAAACTACATTTTTTTAAGTGCTAAAAATAGATCTCTAGAATTCATAAAATACTTCATATGCTCAATACTGCAAATCTGAAATTCAAAAGACATTCATATCTGAAAGTACTCTCAAAATACACAACACAAAACACAATTCACAACCGGCAAATACTGACAACCCTAAGCTCCTCCTGACAATTCACAACCTGCCCGACTATTGGGCTGGGGGGGGGGCAGCCCCCTCCTATTCCTCGGTGGCAGACAGCCGCCCCATGAGACGATGTGAATGGCGAGGCAGACGATGGCGGGGAAGCGTCGTCGGGCCAACTGCTTTTCTCCTCTTGCAGTTGGGTTCGGTTGACGAAGACTCCACCGGCTCGCTCTGGCAGGACACCCTCACAAACGGCACCCTGTAGATGCTCGATCCTTCAATCTCTGGTGGATGCTCCATCTGGGATCGATACTCCCACCACCGCTCCCTCACGATCGGATTCGGTGAATCTGTTTGCTCCATGGCCCAGAGGAGCAGCTCTATGTACTCCGGCGCGACTCCCTCCGGGAGTATCGCCGCCTTTTCGCTCTGTTGCAGATATTTGGCCATGGATGTCGCCGTCGCCGCTAGTTGGTCCTTGTTGTCAAACCAAGACTGTATCTCCAACATCCTAGCTAGCTTCATAGGGTCGCCGTCTGCGATCCTCACGTATCGGTTGTACTCCTCCATCGATCTACTTCTCCACATCACCTTCACTCGTCGGCGGTGGTTTTTGAATGGAAGAGGAGAGGAGCAGCGCTGGTTTTGGATTAGAACGGGAGAGGAGCGACACTGGTTTTAGACTGGAACAGGAGAGGAGGGGCGGTGGTTTTGAAATCAAAGAGGAGAGGAGCGGCGCTGCATTTAGATTGGAATAGGAGAAGAGCGGAAGAGCGGCGCTGGTCTTGGAAGTATTTTTTTGTTGTTCTGCGTATTTTGGGTCAAAGTTTGACCACGTACTATATACTATTTAAAAGTCGAGGGCGGGGCTTTTCCTGCGCGGTAGGCGGGGCAGTTCCGCCTAGTCGGTTTGACAGAGACGGGAGAAGACGAGGGAGTAGGCTGCTGCAAACGTAGGGTTGTGTGATTTGACAGCGAGTTACTGCTGGACAGGTGGGGCCCCGTGATTTGACTTGCCATTATCATTTTAACTGCGGCGCTACGACCGGCGTGAGTTTCCCGATTCCTGACCACCTCCATACAGGTGCCTCTCCTAATGCTCCACCATGTAGTAGAGGCTGGCTCTTGCATGAGAGCCCACTTCTCCACTTTTTCCCTGCCTCTCTTTCTTCCACGTATGCAAAAATGCCATGTAAAGCGCACTATTGTACTTACTTTTACTTGCTCCTATAGGTGCTTAAGCTTGCCACATAGGCATAAAGTCTGATGTGGCAAGTTAATCAAGAAGAGAGAGACTAGTTTGGTGACCCAAGGAAGAAACGGTGCTAAGCGCGTGTACCTAGGTGAAAAGACAATTTTGAGTCTATAGCTCATTAAATGAAGCAAACTTAGCAACACCATTTCATTGGAAGAGGTCACTCCTTGGCAAATGCAATAAATACTAGTACTCCCTGTGTCCCATAATATAAGAACGTTTTTGGCACTACACTAGTGTCAAAAACGTTCTTATATTATGGGACGGAGGGAGTACGAAGAAAGAGATAGAGAGGAGTAAAAAAAATTACACTTATAGCCAACCTTGTTGTAGTATGAGTGACTAAGTGATGACTATGTATGACATGCCAGCATCAGATAGCCTAACGCACCGTGTTAAATCTCCAAGGGCGCGACCGCGCGAGCGACGCGACTGTCGTGGTAGGCGCGGCCATGATACGGGCTGCTGGCAGCCCTTGGATCTGAGATCGAACGGTCGCATGCTAAGTTGCTGAAAATTTGCAGAATAACCCTCTAGGATAGGATATTCACCCATAGGTCTAGAATCACGCCATGCAACCGTTCGATCTCAGATCCAAGGGCTCTCGGAAGCCCGTATCATGGGAGAATGGAAAGCCACTACCCTGCCGTTCGCACGCTGGCAGTTCGCTCCTACTCGTCCCCGCACGTCCTTCAATACTATGGCGGTTCGCTCCTAGTCGTCCCGTCCATTCACATTACAGCAGTTCCACTAATCCTAACCCTCCTCCCAAATCCATGGCGTCCCAAATCTCCACGATCGGCGGTGAGTACAAGGTTAGAACCATCACCGGCGATGAGTTCGACGTCATCTACACCCGTTCTTCCGCGACGGTGAAAGGATGCCTGTCTCGCTTCAGACGCATGTTCGAAGACTCAGATGATGAGTGGGTCGCTGGGCTAGATGTTGAGTACACCACAGTCCTGGGACGAGAGAAGGATCTAAAGGACGAAGAGAGGAAGAAGCCCGTCGTGATCCAGGTTTGCGTGCATGACTTATGCTTGGTCTACCACATATGCCATGCCGATGTTGAGTGCCAGGATTTTAAGGACTTCCTCGAGAGCAACCTAGTCAAATTCGTTACTGTAGACTTTGGTAACGACAAAGAACTCCTGCGTCGGATAGGCCTCATTGTAGGCAACACCTTCGACCTCTAGAAGAATCGGCTGGTGTCCTCTCGTCAGCCTTCAATGCTGACCCTGGCAGGAGCCATGGTTCATCCTTCGTATGGTAAACTGGAGAAACCTCCATACACGTTTCATCGTCATGCATGGCAGCGGAATGTACTAGATATAGACCACATCCACTACGCTGCAATGGATGGCTACCTTTGCTTCAATATCTACAAGGGTTGGATGAAGAGCAACAGCCAAGTGTGTGGTTCAAGCAAAGAAGTATCGGCCAAGAGGAAGAGGGACAAGGACGAAGTCGAGGACGTGGACGAGGACTCCGAGTAAGGTGGCAGTGTCGTTGCTCATGGTGGTTCTAATGCAGTGTCTGCCGGAATAGTTGCAAAGTTCAATTTCAGGTGTGCTTAATTTAATTTGAGGGGTGTGTTGTGCTGAGCCCCCAGCAGAACTATGTTATGTTTCTTCTCGTTACTTTAACTCTTCAGTACATACATACTAGTATTTCTTACATTTCATCTTTTAGTTGGTATAGTACTACCACTCGTTTCTTCACGTTATATACGTACAATATATATGGCCAACATCATATAGCCAGCAGTTTAGTTGTCAAAGAATTTCAGGGTGCTTAGTTTTGTTAAAGAATTCCAGGATGCTTAGAGGGTGCTTGGATCCAAGGGACTTATTTTAGTCTGACTAAAAATAGTCTCTTTAAGAGGCTAAAGTTCCAAGCACCCCTGACTAAAGAGGGGCTAAAACTAGTCTTGACTAATTTTTTAGTCAGGGGTACCCCTACTAAAATGTGGATTAGTCATCTCTCTACTCATTTAACTCCTCTCCTTTAACACAGGCGAGTTCTAGATTGGAGGGTTTGGAGGATAATAAAAGCTCATTAACTTGATTTTAGCCTTTTTAGTATTTGGATCCAAGCATGGGTGAGGCTAGCATGTTTTAGTCCCACTACTTTTAGTCATGGGACTAAAATGTATCCAAGCACCCTCTTAGTTTTATTTGAGGGGTGGGTTGTGTTGGACACCATTATTGTGACTAGCCTTTTTAATAGTACTATATGAATAAATTGGCGACGAGCGCTCTCTATATGTACCACCTTTTTTTTAATTTCAAGTTTTGCTCCATGGCGCAATCCATCGATACTACTGTTGTACAAAAGTATACATTTTTTAAAAGGCTAGAGGGCGGGGCAGTCTAGCTTGGTCGGTTTCACGAGAGGCGAGGGCCTTTGTGATTTGATGGCTCATTACTGCTGGAAGGCAGGGCCTTGTGATTTGACTGCTAGTATAAATGCGCCGACGACCTGATCGAGGAGGAGCAAAGAACCGTGCAGTATACTCAAGTTTTCCACTGGAGTAGTACTGCGACGGAGGAGCACGAAACACGGCAGCCCAGTGCCATATGGCGACAAAAAATGATCTAATTTGCTAGTCATCTCATTGTTAGCATTGTTCTATTCATTCCCTAAAAAACATTGTTCTATTCATGCCTCGCAGAGAACGTGACACGTGCGGCGAAACACCCGAAGCAAAAGATGAAACACAGGAGCAAAAGAAGAAGGAAGATTATCACCCCAAATGAACTAATTCGCCGCAGAGTCGTAACTGCTTCTTCATCGCCTCCACGACCTCCATCTCCTTGCGCGTCTCCTCCGCCATCTTCTTCATTCTGTCCATGACGCGGGATTTCTCGACGCGAGCCTTCATCATCTGTTCCACGGCCGCATTACGTACCTTGACAGCAGCCGGGTGCTCGATGCGGAGCTTCGCCAACTCCTCCTTCCGTTCCATGACGAGGGCCTGCAACATCTTCATCGAGGAACTACTATTCTCATGCAGCTTCTTCCAGCCGGCGTTCTTCTCGTTCAACAGGTCGATCTCGTGGCAGAGCTTCGCCTTGTCCTCCTGAAGTCGCAGGATTTCGCCGGTCGCCTTCTTCTCCCACTACTGGAATCAGCTAATTTGCCATCTGCCAGCTCTTTGCCGTCTGCTAGCTGACGGCAAAGAAGCTCTTTGCCATCAGCTACCAAAAAGCGGACGGCAAAGAAATGGCAGACGGCAAAGAAGCTCTTTGCCATCTGCCAGCTCTTTGCCATCCGCTGGCGGACGGCAAAGAGGGAGGTGGCCCCCACCCCCGCTCGTTTGAAAAAAACTTAACGCCCCACCTCTTTGTCATCCGCCAGCGGACGGCAAAGAGGCAAAAAGGCGGACGGCAAAGATTGGCGGACGGCAAAGAGCCGATTACCTAACGGCCCGTACCCCCCCCCGCCCGTTACTCTCTGTTCTCTCCTCTCTCTCCTCCCCGACGCGCCCCGCCACCGTGCACATCCCGCCCGCCCGCCGCCGCCCCGGCCCTCGCCGCCCGCCGCTGCCCCGTCGCCCGCCCAGCCGCCGCCCCCACCCCTCCGCCCCGTCGCCCCCTCCGCCCCGTCGCCCCCCCACCCGCCGCCCGGCGCCGCCCCGTCACCCCCTCCGCCCCGTCGCCCCCTCCGCCCCGTCGCCCCCCACCCCTCCGCCCCGTCGCCCCCTCCGCCCCGTCGCCCCCACCCCTCCGCCCGGCCAGCGCCACCCAGCCGCCCCTCCGTCGGCGGCGCCCCGCCGCCCCTCCGTCGGCGAGCGCCCCTCCGACGCCCCTCCGTCGGCGAGCGCCCCACCCCTGCCGCAGGTGAGCCCCACCCCTCTTCTCCTTTTTTTTCTTCTGTTTTTTCTGTTTTTTCTGTTTTTTCTGTTTAGTTTATTTTTTAGTTTTAGATTACTTTTAGTTTAGTTTTAGATTTAGTTTAGTTTAGTTTTTTAGTTTTAGATTTTTTCTGTTTTTTAGTTTAGATTACTTTTAGTTTAGTTTTAGTTTTGTTTTAGGTTACTTAGTGGTAGGTTTAAGAAGAGGAAAAAGGAGAAGAAGAAGAAGAAGAAGAAGAAGAAGAAGAAGAAGAAGAAGAAGAAGAAGAAGAAGAAGAAGAAGAAGAAGAAGAAGAAGAAGAAGAAGAAGAAGAGGAGGAGGAGGAGGAGAAGAAAGAAGAAGAAGAAGAAGAAGAAGAAGAAGAAGAAGAAGAAGAAGAAGAAGAAGAAGAAGAAGAAGAAGAAGAAGAAGAAGAAGAAGAAGAAGAAGAAGAAGAAGAAGAAGAAGAAGAAGAAGAAGAAGAAGAAGAAGAAGAAGAAGAAGAAGAAGAAGAAGAAGAAGAAGAAGAAGAAGAGGAGGAGAAGAAAGAAGAAGAAGAAGAAGAAGAAGAAGAAGAAGAAGAAGAAGAAGAAGAAGAAGAAGAAGAAGAAGAAGAAGAAGAAGAAGAAGAAGAAGAAGAAGAAGAAGAAGAAGAAGAAGAAGAAGAAGAAGAAGAAGAAGAAGAAGAAGAAGAAGAAAGAGGAGAGGAGGAGGAGGAGGAGAGGAGGAGAAGAAATAAGAAGAAGAAGAAGAAGAAGAAGAAGAAGAAGAAGAAGAAGAAGAAGAAGAAGAAGAAGAAGAAGAAGAAAGAGGAGAGGAGGAGGAGGAGGAGGATGAGGAGGCGAAAGCTAGAGGAGAGGAGGAGAAGAAGAAGACCACCGACACCCCGACCCCGACCACCGACACCCCGACCCCGACCACCGACACCCCGACACCTGACACCCCGACCACCGACACCCCGACCTCGACGACCGACACCGACCCCGAGACCCCGACCCCGACCCCGAGCCTGACCCGACACCCCGACCCCGACCCCGACCCCGACACCCCGACCCCGAGCCTGACTCGACACCTCGACCCCGAGCCTGACCCGACACCCCGACCCCGACACCGACACGGCACCCCGACCCCGACCCGGCACCCCGACCCGAGACCCCGACCCCGAGACCCCGACCCCGACCCCGACACGGCACCCCCGAGCCTGACCCGACACCCCGACCCCGAGCCTGACCCGACACCCCGACCCCGACACCGACACGGCACCCCGACCCCGACCCGGCACCCCGACCCGACACCCCGACCCCGAGACCCCGACCCCGACCCCGACATGGCACCCCGAGACCGACACGACACCCCGACCCCCGCACCTCCCGAAATGGTGTTCTTTGGCATTCCAGAAGCCGACGGGGTCATATATTTGTGAATTATTAGTTAGGTCATATATCTTTCGATTTTGTTATGAAAAACATCATATATAATTGTGTTGATCGGGTAGTTTTAAATGTGCAGTTGTTTCATCGCTGCGAGGTTTGGTGTTCGACGACCTCGCCGTGCGTTTGACGAGCTCTGCCCCTTCGTTCGTGGGTGAGCACAAATGACATGTCCTCCTCCCCCATTAATTATTTGATCTATTCCGATGAAACTTGATAGCTAGCTACATATGTGTCTTGAATCATCAGTATGCGTAACCAATATGTGTCTCCCGTTCGAAAGCGTCATAGTTATAAATATGCATGCATTTGCATATTTATAACCTTGATTCTTTCGAATTGTCCAACGCTATCCATGGACAGCCCGAGTATGTTTAGATTGGGTTCGTTTTCCCATATGCTTTGCTCCGGATCCGACGCATAAAATTTCGTCAGTGCCTCCCCTGTTGTTCTCCGGGTACACATCCTCTCTGTTTATTGCAGAGACGTGTATCAGGAGAACAGCGGGGAGGTGCTGCCGAAATTTTGCGTAGGATCCGGAGCATAGCATGGGAAAATGAACCCAATCTAAACATACTCGGGTGGGATTAGGACCTATCATTACCTATTAGAGTGTAGGTTGCATGGACGTAATAAAATTGACAAAGTAGATCAACTGATGAATATATACATGGTGAATTATATATACATATTTGTTGTGTGTCTAGTAGCTCTAAAAGTGAAGATGAGTGATCGTGCGTGGATGTACACCGGTCACACTGGTCAGAACAAATGGAGCACTGAATGGTTCACAAAAACCAAGGGGTTTGTGCGAGCCGCATTTGCAAATGGCCAGAGGAAAACCTGGTGCCCCTGTTTACGGTGCGGCAATTGGGAAACGAGGACATAGGCTGAAATGGGCAAACACCTGCAGAAGAGTGGTTTTACGCCCGATTATACGGTGTGGACATTTCATGGTGAGTCTGCCCAACGTGACCAAGCTGAGGTGGATCGTCGTCGCACCGACGAGCATGGTACCGGGATGGAAAACATGGTGCAAGACTTTGATGATGCTCGGGATTCGGACGAGGAGATGGAGGAATCTGCAAAGGCCTTCAATGAAATGTTGGAGTCTTCAAAACGTCCGCTCCATGAGCACACTGAGCTTTGTCAGTTGGATGCCATCTCACAAGTAATGGCTCTGAAGGCTCAGTTCAACTTGGGCAGAGAATGCTACGATGCAATGATGACAGTATTTGGACGCTTTCTACCCAAAGGCCATGTAATGCCTGCAAACCTGTACCAGTCGGACAAAATCCTCCGTGCACTGAAGATGCCCTATGATAAGATACATGCCTGTGAGAAAGGATGTGTCTTGTTTAGGCTTGACTATGCGGACTTGAACTATTGTCCCATTTGCAAGTCTTCCAGGTATGTTGTGGTAGACAACGGTATGGGTGAGAAGACACAGACCAAAATCCCCGTTAGTGTTCTTCGGTATATGCCAATCATACCAAGACTTCAACGTCTTTTCATGGTCGAAGAGACGACCAGACAGATGACATGGCACAAAACGGGCAAAAGAACTGAACTAGATGCAGATGGGAATCTGATGATTGTACACACATCGGATGGTGTTGCGTGGAAAAAGTTTGATGAATTACATGGTGACAAAGCGGCAGATCCGAGGCATCCTCGAGTCGGCATCAGCACGGATGGGTTCAGTGTGTTTGGTATGACGGCAACCCAATACAGTTGTTGGCCCGTATTTGTCTTTCCACTCAATCTCCCCCCCGGACAGATTATGCAAAGAAAGAACATTTTCCTAACGTTGATAATTCCAGGGCCCAACTATCCGGGGAAAAATATGAATGTGTACATGCAACCGCTTAAGGACGAATTGCAAGAAGCCTGGGATAATGGGTTCAAGACATACGATGCCTATAGCAAACGGAACTTCATAATGCGTGTCTGGTACATGTACTCGACGCATGACTTGCCGGCGTATGCGCTATTCGTTGGCTGGTGTGTGCATGGAAGGTTCCCATGCCCCACATGCAAGGGAGCTCTTGAGTTTCGTTGGCTTCAGGCCGGTCGCAAGTTTTCTTGCTTCGACATGCATAGACAGTTCCTGAATCCTCGCCATAAGTTCAGGAAAGACAAGAAGAACTTCATCAGAGGTAGAGTTGTCAAAAACTCTGCACCACCTGCATTGACAGGCCAACAGACCCTGGATCAGTTAAACGCTCTCGAGCCAGATCCAGAGCGTCCAGGGTACTTCAAGGGGTATAATTCTAAGCACGCCTGGACTCACAAAACATGCTTATGGGATCTGCCTTACTTCAAAGACCTCCTTTGCCCACACAACATCGACGTGATGCACACTGAGAAGAATATCGCCGAGGCACTTTTTGGTACATTGTTCGGCATAGATGGGAAGTCAAAGGATAATACTAAGGCTAGAGTCGATCTGGAGGCGCTATGTGATTGCCGCGAGTCACACTGAGAAGAATATTGCCGCCACCCCCAGCTGTTTCACCCGAGCACGTGACTGCTAGGGTGGACTCGTCCGAGGAGGAGGCTACACGGACTCCGGTCCACGAGCCTCCGGTCCACGGGTCTTGGGCCCACGAGCCTCGGGTCGACTGGCCTTCGGCCCATGAGAGTTCGGCCCACGAGACCCCGGAGGAGCACACGTCCGGATGGGGTACCTGGCCGGATCAGCCCGAGGAGCCGAGTGGCCATGCTGATGATGGTGGGGAGCCGACTGATCTTGAGGAGGAGGGTGGCACCGTCTACCAGCGTGGTGCTACACGGCTCCCGTCCGTGCCGGCGACCCGCGAGCAGAGGTGGTTGATCTTCCCTGATGGGGAGAGGTACGTAAGTGCATTTAATATTTTTGTACCTTCTGCATTCACGTTTCTTCAAATAACTAATGCGTTGGCCTTGTCATGCTGCAGGGGTTGGGACCACCATCATAGTGTCCGCCGGCCCAACTCCGTCCTTGGAGTTCTTTGCCGGCAAAACTTCCCGGGGTTTGTCACGTTGCCTGGTGAGGGTCGGCTTCCAGAGCTTGGGTTGAGCTGGGAGCACTACGTGGCTGCCCCGGCCCCGTCGGATGTCATTATCGACGGTGTCGTGTGCGACACGAGGGCAGACATGGTGATCAGGACGTTCTGGGTAATTTCTCCTTTACACATTTCAAAATCTTCAACTAGCTAGTTATTAATTGTACTAATCAATATTGTCTCATTTGATTGCAGACATTCTACAGGTGTGAGGAGGGATACGAGGAGGACGCGGCAAATGTTATCCAGAACGTCTGCAAGCGCCTACTCCAGAACTTACGGCACGAGGCTCGGGTGCAGGCTGTTTGAGACTACTACGCCTTGCGTGGTATCAAGAAGACCAAGCCGGCGTGCCGCGATAAGTTCCTGAGTAAGGAGCAGTACATGAAGGTAATTCTTAAGGCCTTCTACTTAAGTTCCTTCATTTAGTAATTCTTAGCCGTAGCGCTCAAGTTTCTATTTGCTAACTTAGGCGCCTCCGAGATGGTGTGCGGATCGGATGGATTGTTGGGAGGTGTTGGTCAATGAGTGTTGCTCAAAAGAATGGCTAGCCCTCCACAACCAGGCCAAGGACAAACGTGCCCAAATGGAAGGTGTGCCACACCATCAAGGCAGCTCCAACTTATATCAGTTCGGGCGCAACTGGGTATGTGGTTTGCTTCATGATTCATGCAATTCATTCATCATGCTAGCTTGAGCCCTTTAATTACTAATTTTCATTGTTTCTCTCTTTCAGGCACGCTACAATAAGGCAGATAAGGTGCCAGAGGTGTACGACCTGTATGCCATGGCCCACACTGGCTCTTTCAAGAAAGTCAAGGCTTTCTCTCAGTCTGACCTCGATGATGCAAACAACTTCACCAACATCTCCTCCCACAACAAGCTCGTGAGATATAGAGATGAGGGGAAGGCGAGGAAAGGGGAGGACTTTAACCCGAGCCAGGGTCCCATTGATCCAGAGCTGGTGATGATATCTGGTGGCGGGAGGTCCCATGGCTCCATAGCCATTGGAGATGGACTTATCCGTTGTCCTAGCACTCTTCCGGAGATCAAGGTGCGCCAGTCGAGCTCCGCTCCTGAGATAAGGCCTCGTGAACGGCCAGTGCAACTCGCCATCAAGGTTAGTGATACGTACTCAGTTATCTTTCTCCATTACATTGTGTGCGCTTCCATCAATGATTACAAATGGTCATGTGAGTGGTGTTGCAGGCTGCTATACAGACTGAGAGAGATAGAACGGAGAAACTTCTGGCGGAGGCGGCGGAGAGGCAGCGGGAGATGGAGGAGAGGACGAGAAAGATGATGGAGGAGGAGAGGGCACGGAATGACATGCAGGCAAGGGCCATGTACGAGCTCCTTGTGGTAAGTTTCTTCTGCAGATTACTTGCTAGTCTTAACATTTGAGTCTCATTACTAACTAGTATGACTCTGTTCTGAAAACCAAATGTGCAGTCTGTGTGCGAGAAGTCCGGTCAGCCCGCTCCGCCGATGCCAGTGATTGCTCCTGGGAGCACGGTGAGTTTAATTTGAATTGACATTACTTGCTAGTCTTAACATTTGAGTGTCGTAATGCTAACGAGACATTGGAAATGATCTTTGGTGCAGCTTAACTCCAGAAACGCATCGCACGATCCTTCTCCAGGTAGCGGCACTAGCCACCCCGCTCCTACACCTCCCTGATCACGGTAAGTTTCTCTAGTGTTTTGCTTAACAAATGCATAAAGACCTAGACTTAGCTTTATTTCCTCCAATATGCTTACCATAATGACCTAGAGTTAGCTTCTTTTCCTCCAAAATGACCCATTTTACCTAGGTTAGCTTATAAATGATGCAGTTCATCCAAGTTAGCTCAAAAATGACCCATTTTACCTAGATTAGCTCCTAAATGATCCATTTTACCTACGTTAGCTTTAAAATGGCCCATTTCACCTAGGTTAACTCCAAAATGACCCATCTTACCTAGGTTATCTCATAAACGATTCATTTCAACTAATTTAGCTCATAAACGATCCATTTGACCTAAGTGAGCTAAAAAACGATCCATTTCACCTAAATTAGCTCTTAAATGATCCATTTCACCTAAGTTAGCTCAAAAAGATCCATTTCAACTAAATTAGCTCATAAATGATCCATTTCACCTAAGTTAGCTCAAAAACGATCCATTTCAACTAAATTAGCTCAAAAATGATCCATTTCAACAAAGTTAGCTAAAAACGATCCATTTCAACTAAGTTAGCTCAAAAACGATCCATTTGACCTAAGTGAGCTAAAAAAATGATCCATTTCACCTTAGTTACCTAAAAAACGATCCATTTCACCTTAGCTAGCTCATAAACGACCCATTTCAACTTAGTTAGCTCATATATGATCCATTTCACGTAAGTTAGCTCATAAATGACATACTCTTCTTGTTCTAGTCTTCTTCTTGTTCTACTCTTCTTGTTCTAGTCTTCTTCTTGTTCTACTCTTCTTGTTCTAGTCTTCTTATTCTAGTCACCTATTTCTAACTTTCTTATTTTGCCATTTTGCATATTTCATTATGTGCTGGATGGAGTGCTTGTTCTACTCTTCTTGTTCTTGTCTTCTCATTCTAGTCACCTTAGCTATGGAGTGCTTGTTTATGTATGGATGGAACTTGTTTATGTATGAAATGATGGATGGAACTTGCTTATGTAATATGTACGGATGGGACTTGCTTATGGACTTGCTTATGAATGCCTGTGAAATACATGAACTTGCTTATGGACTTGCTTATGAATGCCTGTGAAATATATCTATATGTCATATATATTTTCTGTGAAAATTGTGGGATTTAATAAAAAACAGAAAAAAAACCCAATATGCAGGCTCTTTGCCGTCTGCCACAGACGGCAACGGCCTCTTTGCCGTCTGCCGCGGATGGCAAAGAAGCCACGTGGCAGCCAACTGTGCTTCCTGGGAGCTGACCCATTTGGTCAGTTTGCCTACAGTGGCAGACGGCAAAGACTTTGCCATCAGTGGCAGACGGCAAAGAACCTGCACTTTGCCATCAGCGGCAGACAGCAAAGAACCTGCCATCTAGTGACGTGTAGATGACATCATACGGCGGACGGCAGAGACCATAGAAATTTTGCCGTCAGCGGCGGACGGCAAAGGCCTGCCGTTAGCCACTTAACGGACTGACAGCGCAATTATTGCCGTCCGCTCTCTTTGCCGCCCGCGGCAGACGCCAAAGAACCTTTGCCGTCAGCCGCCAGGAAGCAGACGGCAAAGCAGCTGTTTACCGTAGCCTTCTTTGCCGGAGCCTTTTGCCGTCCGCGGCTGACGGCAAAGGTCTTTGCCGTCCGCCGTTCGAGCCTTTGCCGTCCGCTGTGGCAGACGGCAAAGTAGCTGTTTCCTGTAGTGTCTGAGGCAATGCTCTTCTTCAGCAGCATCACGAAGCCGGCGGTCAACTCCCCCTGCTGATTGAGCTCAGCGGGCATGTCGTCGAGGCTCTCCTTCAACAACTCCATCAAGCCTTGGATGAACTCCTTCTACTTATTGAGCTGATCGGGCATGCCGTCGAGGGATAACGACTCCAGCTCCGCCGGCTCGGCATGTTCGCCTCCGCGGCTAGGGCGCTCCTGGGAGCCATCGCCTGCCTGTGAGAGATCTTTCGAGGTCTCTGCGTGGCGGCGAGCCCTCTCTTTTTTTTCGCAGCCTTGGTTGCCGCTCCCTTGTTACGAGTAGTTCTCGACCTAGAGCTCTGCTCACTGGCCATGGCAACGACGGACGAAGAAGAAGCACTTATGAGGAGGAAAGGTAGAGTAATTTTCGGTTAGGTAGTTCCCCTTTTTATAACCTAAGTACTAGCACTAGTACTAATACCTGCATAGTGGGAACACGTTCAGGTTTGGTACGTACTAGTAGGTGTGAGCAGGCTTTCGAATGTGATGGGAACAAGGTAAAGATTAATTGATGGTTTAGGTTTCGAGGCCCGAAACGGCTCCCGATGAGTTTAGCGGAACATAAATTTCAAGTACTACACTGCTCAAATGCGTAAATATTATGTTACTGTCAAAAATTGGCACAAAATACGAAGGAGACCAATGGAAGTACTACTAGCAACCCACGATTTAACTACTCGCATGCGCGCAGTGGAGTAATAATGTCTTTCTTCCGCCCTCACGTCCACTCAATTTGCATGCGCTGTATTAATTGACCATCAATGAAGTGAACGACTTTACACGCGTCAAATTATCACTGGGGTGGATCTTGGTACAAAATTGCGTCCGCCCGTGTACCCGCGTGTGTGTGCGAGGGAGTGACTGCGTGCATGGCGTGCGCGCACATCTTTGCTTCGTGCATGTACCGCCAGTATGGCTCAGGGAGGACGAGTACATTCTTCTGGAACCAGCAGCACGTCACTGTGATCAATCCACGCAAGGAGGTCGCCACAACGCCTCCACATGTGCCACGTGGCTTCATGAACTGTAAGAGAGACACTGTGTAGCGTGCCATTGGTATTCTAGTTTACGTGTTTTGCACATACTCGAAGTACTAGTAAGGTACACGTGCATTGCACGCATCAGATTTTGCAACCAAATTATGAATAAATACCACACTATAGCATGTAAGCTCTGAGTCATATATGCCTGATGTAGCCCTTCATTTAATTCTTATAGTTCATCTCATTCAAAATCAATTAGTTTTTATAAAAAATCTAAGAACGCGGGAATAGGAAAAACATGGGATTATAGTGGAATGTCGTCTTGAATCCTACAGGATTGTACGAGTGTTTGATTGTGCATAGAAAAAACGCAGAATTCTTTCAAAGTGGTTTGAGTGGATGGGATGTTTCCTATGAAATCTAGTGCAAATGAATCATATGAAAAAATTCCAATGGTTTACAATCCTACGAATCAAATAACCAAGATAGGAAAAATTCCTAATGATTAGAATCCTCCAAAATTCCTTTGAGAATCCTTTGAATCAAAGAAGCCCTTAATCTATTTTATGATTCATGGAATTGTGCATTGTAAAGCATAAAGTAAAAACAAATAATGGCAATTTGACTAGAAAAAAAGTTTGGGCAGTTATGATATGGAAGATTCTAGAACAAAAGAGAACCACTGTTGTTTTGAGGTTTGTGCATTATGCTTAAGTTCAACCATGGAGTCTGCTAGATTGTACATGTGGCAAAATCCGGGGGGGGGGGGGGGGCTAGAAGATGGTGCGAGGGGCCGAGTGGAGGGAGACTATAAAGGAATGCACAAGTGCGAGATCAATATTTAGAGAGAGGGGGCGCACACGTGCGCTGTTGCGCGCAGTGGCGGAGCCATGAAAAATAAATGAGCTAGGGGGCCAAGCATTGCTAATCCTTTACGAGGAGGGTCAATTCATGAACTTAAACCATTTTTTGCAGCAATTGTCTAATGATCACATTCATATTAGCCTCGATATATAGTGATGTTAGGGGGGGAGGGGGGCAGGGCCCTTACTGCCCCCTGTCTTTGCCATTGTGCACGCGTTTGAGAGATAAAGCGGAAGGCATGGATGATGAGAGGGGGACGTTGGATATATAATTAATGTGGGTGTATTAGCTATATATGTTAATCCTATATAGAGAGGCATAAATTGATCGATGTGGACGTAGGAAAGAGGGTGAGACCTCACTGGATATATCGATTGATCGGTTTGTGTGGAAAACTATGAAAGACCTAGCTATATACACACATACATAGAGGAACATCGATCGTTGCGCATGCACGCGTGAGAGATAAAGAATGCCCGATATGATGGAGAGGGGGATGTGTGTGGGTGTGTGCCTTCATGGGAGACCGACCTGAAGAAAAAGATTGTATGCGTGCGATGGATAATGCCGACTGGTAGTGTGTGTGCATGCATGCACGAGAGAAAGTTAGTGGTACAATTATAAAGAGAAGACTACTGTGTGGGTGTAAAAGAATAGGTGAGGTCATAATCAATGTAAAGTTGAATTCAAATATTTGAATAAGAGATCCTGATGTTTGAAACCCATGCATGCATGAATATAACGGAGATCTGCGCGGTGTGGTTTGGAAACGAGCATGTTGTAATGTATACACATTGAACAAGGTCAGACTGATTTGAATTTGAGATACCGATGGCAGACATCATTTGGCCACGTCGCATCCGTGCATGGACACACTATTCTAATTGGAGATGATGGGCGGCTTTCGCATCACATATCTATATCTATACCCCTATATATATATATATTATATATTATATTTTTTTATATTGTGTGCGGGTAACTTTAACTTTGAAAGATGGTCGTTGGATGAGGCGAATCCGATGGTCCAAAGATGGCAAATTTGAGCACTACTAGCCGTTGGATATCATCTAAATTCCACCAGATTTCGCCACATGTATAATCTAGAAGACTCCATGGTTGAACTTAAGCATAATGCACAAACATCAAAACACAAGCACTTCTTATTTGTTCTAGAATCTTCCGTATCAGAATTGCCCAAATGTTTTTCTACATGATTTGCCATTATTTGTTTTTTACTTTATGTCTTACGACGCACAATTCCATGAATCTTAAAATAGATTAGCTTTCTTATAAAAACTAGATGATTTTGAATGAAATGAACTATAAGAATTAAACGAACATCTACATCATGCATATATGACTCAAAGCTTGCATGCTATAATGTGGTATTTATTCATAATTTGGTTGCCAAATCTCATGCGTGCAATGCATGTGTACCTTACTCTAGTCTAAATGGTGTTTGTGTGTGTGTTGTGCGTGTTGAGGTGCAAATTGTCTTTTTTTGGGTACATGTTAAGCTTGTTCTTCTGAAATTTCAAGCCGCGCCTTGTTATGCCGAAAATTCAAGCTAGCGTCTCTGTCTATCGTGCTGCGAAACTCCCGCCTTTTCAACCCGCGCCTTGTTAGCCCGAAATATTTAAGATATATCTTTGTCTCGTTGTGCTCCGACAACTCCCTCCATCTCAACCCGCGCCTTGCTATTTCGAAATTACAACGCGCGCGAAAACTCCCACCTCCTGTGAAATCCCGACACGCGAAATGCCCGTGGTACCCCTGAACCGAAAGAACCGCCTCAAATTGGTGGGGGTACTTTCGTAACTTACCCCACATTTCGGACAAGCGCATCTCTAAGCCATGGTTCCCCACTGCCATCCCATCCGCCCACCCATTCGTACACCGAGGCCGCGAAAACCCGTGACGAAAACCCACACCCTGCTCCGTCCGCCACCCAACCGGAGCCTCTTCCCCGACGACGTCGTCCACAACAACACCTCGACGTCCCTATCCACCGTACCGGATGAGGATCCGTCGTCGATCTCATCATCCCGCCGGTTCAGCCACCCCGTCCTCCACCTCCAAGGAGCCGCCCCGACGTTCCCCTCGTCTTTCGCGCCACCTCCATTCCCACACCGCCGTCTTCACCTGCACCACTGGAAGAGCATCATCATCACCGTTTCCTCGGATGAAGCTGCGGCCTAATCGGCGCCACCAAAGAGGTTGTACACTAATCGCCGCATTTTCTTCTTGATTCGATCTCACGGTGCTGCCGGCGCTCGGTCCCGAGCCGACACGGCACGGCTCCATCCACGGCGGCGTCGCCGGCGACTTCCTCCATGGCGTCGCTCCCTCGGCGGCGACGTCCACATCAGTAGGACCTGCTGCTGCTTTAGCTCTCGCTCGCGCTGCTTCTCTGCTCTTGCTCTCGGTTCCCTACCTGGTCTGTCTTGCTATTGCTCTTGCTCGCGCTGCTGCTCCGATTTAGCTACAATTCAGTCGACTGAATCGACTTTTGGGTCAGTCGATTTTCAGGGGGTGGGGAGGGGGGGGGGCTCGCCGGGGTGAAGGAAGAACCAGCCGCAGCGGGGAGGGGGGCTCGTCGGAGAGGTACCCCACTATCTATCTTAGGGTTCAGGATGGGGGCGGTGGTCGCCGGCGGTGGCGGGCCGTTGGCGGGGCGGTGGCGTGGGGATCGCCGGAGAAAAAGCTCGGCACGGGGGGGCCTAGAGGGATGGCCGGGGCGGCGGCGGACCGGCGGTGGGGAGTGTTTTCGAGGCGGGCGGGGCGGCGCACCGCCAGCCGCGGGCGGCGGGGGGCTGCTGTTTGGCCGGTGGTGGCTGGCGGCTCAGGGGGGTGGAGGTTGAAGATGAACCGCAGGCCCTTGATTTCGTATCCAATGGCTGCAAAATCAACTGACCAGAGATGAGAAAGTCAGTCGACCGACGTGTAGCCTCACCTTGCTAGTGCGTTCAGTTTCGACAGCGAAATTCAGTTTCGACAGCAAAATTCAGTTTCGACAGCAAAATTCAGTTTCGACAGCAAAATTCAGTTTCGACAGTTAAGTTCAGTTTCGACAGTTAAGTTCAGTTTCGACAGTTAAATTCAGTTTCGACAGTTAAGTTCAGAGATGAGCGGCTGATGTATTTTACATCTTGCACTTTGTGGTTATGTATTTTACGTCATGTATTGGAGATGCTATTAGAATTCCACTCAGGTTAACGTTGTTCATTGTCTCTCTTGTCCTGCTTCAGCCTCGGCGTCATACAACTCACCGGAGCTGCTCCAACGACGAAACCCTCCATCACAGCGGAGCAGTACCTCGGGCTCCATCTCCAGACGCCTAAGATCTTCTTCCCCTCCTCCGACAGCCAAGTCAGCCGGAGCATCCTCACCGGCCAACCCAATCACGCTGAGATCGACATGGCTTCGCCAAAGAGGTTGTACACTTGTTGCATTTCTTTTTTACTCTACATGTTATATATATTGTCCACTGAGCACTCGTAGTAACGGGAAATACGATTATTTTATCCTACTATATGACAAGCAGTGAGGTATCAGGCAACTTAGCTATCCGTGATGGACTCTCTTGAACGCCATCATTATTTATCTCTGCGCGTTTGAGCTGTGCATTTGTCGATGGGCCTGGGAGTTGAGCTAGTATGGCAGTGGCCTGGGTCCAAAGTAATAGAAGTAGCACAAAAACATTTTTTTAGTGTAGGATTTTCCTTGCTCAAGCCTGCCTACTAGAATCGCCAGTGCTTGAAAGGAAAAGTGAATGAAAAACATCGGAATTGGAAAGTTTCCTATGGTACTACTTTTCATGAATTTGGTGCAAAGGAATGGAGCAAAGGAAAACTGTAGGATTTGTTCCTTTAGTGTCTCCTTGAAAGAAAAACCGTAGGAATACTAATTTCCACTTCTCCTCCTTTTCATATTCCTATTCATCAAGCACAAGACTAAGAGATAGTAGCATAATAGCATTATAACCGTACATTTTCTTGTGGTTTGACTTAATCTCACCATGCTTTTTTGCATCCTGTGATCTTCCAATTGTTGTGAATCAAACACCCAGATTGGCAGAAATCCTGTGTTTTTAAATTCTCTGTTTTGCACGTGCATTCCTATCCTATTCCTGTCTATTTCCTATCCCTGCATTGTTAGAATCCTCAAATTCAAACAAGCCCTTACTCAATTACTTCTGTTACATATATGTGTCAAAGAAAACCTTGTGTGGTTTGTCCTGCTCCTGCGGCGCTGTGTTCCACCCCAGCTCAGCTGCTCCAACGACGGAAGGGTTCACCACAGCAGGGATCCGCTCTCCAGACTGTCTTTCGCCGCCTCAGATCTTCTTCCCCGCCGCTGGCAGCCACGGCAACTGCATTACCATCATCAACTGAGCAGATGACCTTGAGGACTACACGGGTTCGCAAGAGAGGTCGCACTCTTCCGTGTCTGCTTACATTATGCGTCGCTTAATATGATGACATGCTACATTATCGTCGTGTTCACCTATTAGACTCCGAGTCAGGTCCAAACTAATGCTGAAACTTGAGTTTTTAAATGGTTGTGGGGTACATATTGGGGCAGCAATCAGTACTATCTGTCTACTATCTGGTTAATATCCGGTGTCGACTATGAGTTTCATGTTGGGTGCAAACAAACATTAAAGGAGCCATTATCTGTATTTTTTAACTAAAGCTATTATCTGCCTGCTATCATTGGTTTTGGCTCTATCCACAGTTTGCTACCATCACTCTGGATTTGTGCATGCACTCCTTACATAATCTCACTATGTTTTATTCCTATGCATGCCAGTTATTGTACACAATGGAACTGATCATGAGAGCAAAAGAGACGAGCCTTGCGTGGCAATAAAATTTCATGCAGACGTCGTTCCATGGTGGGCGCAAAGGCAGCCCCCCTCCACCCATTTCGGATCGTAATCAAGAGGAGGATAACTGTTCTGAGGGGGATTCAGAAGGAGAAGACCACTCCTATTTACCCCATGAGGTCTTCGCTCTAACTTGGCATGCTGATGTTGGTAATATCATGCACATGGTGCCTTGCATTGTTACTGTATACATTAAAGATGTCATCTGCTTAGTTTAGACATGCTTTGTGTCAATGCCATCTGTTTAGTTTCTTTATCGTATATGTGAATCATGCAATGCCATCTTGTCTAGCCAGGCATCATATATGTGAATTTTGCAATGCCACCCTGGTTAGCCAGTCATCTTATATGTGAATTATATCATGCCATCATTTTTATATTACGTGTTAAATTTGTCAACAATTTTAGTACATTCAATTACTCTTCCTGTGCATCAGCCATTCGGCACGGTCATGGTAAAACCTAGAGTGGAAACAAGGTCTTCAGAGCAGACAATGCTATCTGACGAAGCGCATGTCTTGCTGGTTACCGATAGCTCCTCAGAGGAGGATTCAGAGACAGATGACCAGTCATATTTCCCCCCCGAGGTGCATGCCCTAACTTGGCAGGGTTATGTTGCTCATATCGTGCGTATGGTATCTTGCATTGCTATGTCATTTGCTTATTTTAGACATGCTTTGTGTGAATGCCACCTGTTTAGTGTCTAATTACCATATATGTGAATAATGCAATGCCATCTTGTTGCAAGACATTATATATGTGAATTATGCAATGTTATCTTGTTGCAAGGCATTATGTATGTGAATTATGCAATGCCATGTTGTTTAGGCAAGCGTCATATATGTGAATTATATCATGCCGTCCTTTTTTTGTATTTCTCATTGCTTTTGTCAACAATGTTTGTATATTCAACTGCTCTTCCTGTGCATCAGCCATTTGAATTGGTGATGGAGAAATCTGGAGTGAAAACAAGGTCTTCAGAGCAGACAATGCTACCTGCTGAAGCAGATATCTTGCTGGTTACAGATAGCTCTTCAGAGGAGG
The DNA here is from genome assembly GCF_018294505.1 of Triticum aestivum. NCBI lineage: Eukaryota > Viridiplantae > Streptophyta > Magnoliopsida > Poales > Poaceae > Triticum > Triticum aestivum. The sequence continues at coordinate 612,540,905 of NC_057799.1, forward strand.
ATTCAGAGGCAGATGACCAGTCCTATTATCCCCCTGAGGTGTATGCTCAAACTTGGCAGGGTTATATTACTCATATAATGCATATGTTGTATTGCAATGCTTAGTTTTTACATCATATACACAATATTGAATGCCATCTCCTTAGTTGACACATCATATATGCGATTGCCCTCTGCTCACTTCCTTAGTATATAAATCATATATTTGAATTATGTCATGCCATGATGTTTACATAGACAGAATGTATCTGAATTATGGCATGCCAACCCATTTTCTAAAGACATAATATAGTTATATCATCTCATCCTGTTTACATAGTCATCATATTTTAAATTATGTCATTCTATCCGTGAATTATATCATGCCATCATGTTTCCATCGACGGCATGTTTGTGATTTATGGCATGCCAACCACTTTAATAGACACATCGTATAGTTATATCATGTCATCTTGTTTACATAGTCATCATATTTTGAAGTATGTCATTCTATCCTGTTTAGTTAGCCATCATACATGTGAAATTGTGTCATGCTATCCTGTTTAATTAGCCATCATATATGTGAAATTATGTCCTGCTATTCTATTTGCTTAGACAACATAAATGTGAATTATTTCATGCCCTGTTTTCTTCCCTACTATCCATTGCACCTGTCTATCTTACAATGTCTGTACATTCAATTACTTTTCTTGTTTATCAGCCATTTCAATTGGAGGGAGTGATGGCAGTATCTGTGGGAGTAAAAACACGGTCTTCAGAAAAGATCGTGCTACCTGTCGATGCAGATAGAACCACGGTTGTACTTGCCCAAGAACCAGCCCCACCACACATAACCCACACTCATGCAGATTGTACCCCTACCCAGTTGGACAGAGAACCAGCTACACCCCTTCTAACCCCAACCCCAGCAGATAGACACCCAGTTCCCGTTGACACAACACCGTCTCCACCACAGAGCACCCAAACACAAGCAGTTAGTAAGGCAACTGCAGTGCCCAAATCACGAGGACCACCACTCCGAACCCAAAGTCAACGCTTAAAGCAGAAGAAGAATTGTTCTCAGGTCAGGTTCCGTAGCTATGGTTCATACTACTTTGCTCTTGCATCACTGTATTTACTGATACCAACTAATTTCAATTTGAAGGATTCAATTGAAACTCCAATGGCGCAACAGGTATGTTTTAAACCTGTTTATTCAACGTGTTTGGCTGTTTGATGTTGTAACTTGCTCTATGTTGATTTCAGTTTCAATTGAATAAACAGATATGTTCTCATGCCATGCACATTACAAGTGTTGTTATTGCTGTGTAGTTTCCCACACTTATATTCTGTCTATGCTGCTTTGTCTTAAATAGATATGATTCAAACTGTATCTCTCTTGATTTGGCAACATAAACTAGAATGATATAGACCATACAGTGACCATACTACATAGATATATGTTTGTTTCATGCTGTTATCCTGTCCACCTTACTACTGAACTGGTTTACCAAAATGAGTTTCATATACTACATTGTAAACCTGAGATGTGTTTGTTTGTTTCTCTTTTAGAACGCGGATAAATTATTGGAGAAGGGTACCCTGTTATGCAATGGTAAAGGAAGTAATGCAGATAAGGTTCAAGATAGTGAGACATCCCTGTTAGTCTCCAAGAAAGCTGATAAAAACTATATTGAAGACACTGAGACAACCCCAAAGTCCTGTCTTGATGTAGTGTTCGAGTTACTGGCTACCACTGCTGGCACCAGCTCTTCGAACTTGTTGCCTGAATCAGTTCAGCTTCTTGAGTCTCAACTTCAAGTTGAAAGACATCGATCAGATGTTATGCGACAGGAAGCCGAAGGACTGAGGAAGTCCCTGCAGAATTCAGATGCATACTTTCTGGTGCAACAGCAAGCGCTGGAGGACTTAAGCGCCAAACAAGAGAAAGTTAATAAGCTTGCTAAGCATCTTGCCAGCATTATGGGTACCCAGGATATTGTTTCTTGAGCTCTTCTGAAGTGGTTTCAGTTCTGGACTTGTTTTGCTGCGGCGTTTATATGCTGCTGTGTTCCCTATATTTGCACTGGTGGCGAACTTTGATGCCCAGTGGATGTAATATGTGTAATAGCCGTGATAGCCTAGTGTAAGTTACTTGCTTATTTATTTCCTTGTTGTCTTGTTTATTTGTTTGCTTGTAGTCAGTGCAGTTCTTTTTCTGCGGTTTGCTAGTGGCTGCAATGACCTATTTTTTAAAACTAGGCCACAATAACCATGGGCTAATATTTACTGTAGTGACACTGGGCCTCCTACGGGCCGTAGAAACAGTGGGCCTTCTACGGGCCGTAGAAACAGTGGGCCTTCTACGGGCCGTAGAAATAGTGGGCCTTCTACGGGCCGTAGAAACAATGGGCCTTCTACGGGCCGTATCATCAATGGGCCTTATACGGGCCGTATGATCGATTGGCCAAACATGGGCCAAACATATCGCATTCTGGGCGTAAACGGGCTAGAGTTGGAATCGTCCGTTCATGGGCCGACCATAACGGGCCATCATTAATAGGCCGTATTTGATGACGCTATGAAAACGACCCAACGTATTAACGGACCACAAACGGGCCGACTGTAACCACGGGCTGAATTTGGCCCACAAGCAGAAAATGATAGTAACGGGCCGTAAGTAAACGAATGCTGCAAAATAGCCCAAGAATAAATGGGCTCTGAGAAGGCCGAAATATAACATGGGCTGGAAACGGCCCAACGGAATAACGGACCGTTAATGGGTATAAAGTGATACACTGTTCTTTACGGGCCAGTTTCACCACGGGCCGTTAATGGGTGTAAAGTGATACACTGTTCATTACGGTCCAGTTTCACCACGGGCCGTTAATAGGCCAAGAGTTACATAGGGCCTCATATGGGCCGAAAGACGTCATGGGCCATACATGGGCCAGAAGTGAAAACGGGCTGGAATCATATTGGAGGGCCCAGATGACGCTACTGGGCTTAATTCGAATAGGGCGTAATGGGCCTTGGGTTAGCGGGCTGTAAATGGGCTATATGCGAACAGGCCGTTAACAGGCTTTCCATGGGCCGGCCCGCCACCTTTTGACCAAGTCAAACGGGCCGGCCTTTTCACAGGAATGGGCCTCTGTTGGGCCCTGCCACATGGCGACGTATCATAGGCGCCTTCTGTCTAATGAGTGGATGACATCTGTCCCAGCGATGAGCCGACACGTGTTTCCTCCAGCCAATGATGATTTTACACGTGGAAAATCCCCATTGGTCGGGGCTGTTAACGGGTTATTGGATCCAAAACCCGACCTGATAGCTTAACGGCGTTCCGTTACGGTGGATGCCACGTGTCGGTCACCCTTGACGAAAGCACTTCTGTGACGCACGATTTATCGTCATGGAAGTGGACACTTCCGTGATGATAATTTTGGTAATGTCATGGAACACTTCTACGACAGCACAGGTATGACTATCTTGATTCTGTCATAAATTTGTCATGGATGTACATGCATGACAAAAAACGCGACCTACTGTGACAAACACGTATCATCACGGAAGTGTATTTTTTTTGTAGTGTATTCAGAAACCCTCGAAGAGAGACCCAAAATAATTGTATCACCGCCGCAAGCCTCTGTTCCGAAGCGATCCCATTTGGAGCCCTATTCTAGTACTCTATCGGAGGGGGTCATAGGGGAGACCATCTTCATCAACCTTGCTGCCTCCATCATGATGTGTGAGTAGTTCTTTCAGGACCTACGAGTCCATAGTAGTAGCTAGATGGCTCTCTCTCTCTCTCTCTCTCTTGAGCTTCAATACAACGATCTCTTTGAAGACATATTCGATGTAATTCTTGTGGCATGTTTGTTGGGATCCGATGAATTGTGGATTTATTATCAGATTATTCATTGATTTATATTAATTATCTTGAAGTTTCTCTCTTGTGTAATTTTATAGCTATGTATGCTTTCCGATCTATGAGTCTTCTTTAGCAAATTAGATTAGTAGGTCTTGAGAGGGAGTGGTGCATAGTAGTGGGTTTAATCTTGCGGCAATGTTGCCCAATGGCAGAAGGGGCAAAGACACGTATTATATTGTTCCCACTAAGGGTAAAATGACGGGGGTTTGGTCATATTGACCGATCTCTCCCTATCTAGATTATGCCAAGTTTCTTATTGCATTACTACATTTTTTATGAACTTAATACTTTGAGATGCATGATGGATAGCGGTCTTGGGGTGGATTAATAGTAGTAGATGCAGTTGGATTAACGACCTACTTATCACTGATGTAATGCCTATGTGAGATTATGCCATGAATAATCATAATTATAATTTGTGCTATTTTGTCGATTTCTCAACAGTAATTTGTCTACCATGTCTTTATATGCTTTAGAGAGAGATTCCCTTAGTGAACTGATACGTCTCCAACATACCTATAATTTTTTATTGTTCCATGCTGTTATATTATCATTCTTGAATGTTTTACAATCATTTTATATCATTTTTGGGACTAACCTATTGACATAGTGCCCGGTGCCAGTTGCTCTTTTCTGCTTGTTTTTTACATCGCAAGAAATCAATACCAAACGGAGTCCAAACGCAGCAAAACTTTTTGTGGATTTTTTCTGGACCAAAAGACACCAGATGGGCCAAGAAAGTACCTGTGGGGTGCTCCGAGAGGAGCATAACCCACCATGGCGCACTTGGGGGACCAGGCGCGCCCAGGTGGGTTGTGCCCACCTCGGTGGCCTCCCGCACCGCCTCTTTGCTCTATAAATACCCCAATATTCCAGAAACCCTAGGGGAGTCGACGAAAATCAATTCCAGCCGCCGCAAGTTCCAGAACCACCAGATCCAATCTAGATACCATCACAGAGGGGTTCATCATCCTCATTGGTGCCTCTCCGATGATGTGTGAGTAGTTTATTATAGACCTACGGGTCCGTAGTTAGTAGCTAGATGGCTTCCTCTCTCTCTTTTGATTCTCAATACAATGGTCTCTTGGAGATCTATTTGATGTAACTCTTTTTGCGGTGTGTTTGTTGGTTTTCGATGAAGTTTGAGTTTATGATCAGATCTATGTTTTTATCCATGAAAGTTGTTTGAGTCTTTTGATCTCTTATGTGCATGATTGCTTATAGCCTCGTATTTCTTCTCCGATATTTGGGTTTTGTTTGGCCAACTTGATCTATTTATCTTGCAATGGGAAGATGTGCTTTGTGATGGGTTCGATCTTACGGTGCTTGATCCCAGTGACAGAAGGTGAACCGACACGTATGTATCATTGCTATTAAGGATAACAAGAAGGGGTCTATTTCTACATAAATAGATCTTGTCTACATCATGTCATCATTCTTATTGCATTACTCCGTTTCTCCATGAACTTAATACACCAGATGCATGCTGGATAGCGCTCGATGTGTGTAGTAATAGTAGTAGATGCAGGCAGGAGTCGGTCTACTAATCTTGGACGTGATGCCTATATAACGATCATTGCCTGGATATCGTCATGATTATTTGAAGTTCTATCAATTGCCCAACACTAATTTGTTTACCCGTCGTATGCTGTTTTTCTTGAGAGAAGCCAGTAATGAAATCTACGGCCCCTGGATCTCTTCTTTATTATATTTGCCTTCCCGATCTATTTTCATTTGCTTTTATTTTCAGATCTATTAATCCAAAAATACAAAAATACCTTGCTGCACTTTATTTTATTTGAGATCTATTTATCCAATATATCATATTTTTATCCCGTCAACTTGCCAATTTCTGGCGCCGTTACCCGAAATGGATTGACAACCCCTTTAATACGTCGGGTTGCGAGTATTTGTTATTTGTGTGCAGATGCCGTTCATGTAATGTTGTGTGGTTCTCCTAGTGGTTCGATAACCTTGGTCTCATCACTGAGGGAAATATGTACCGTTGCTGTGCTGCATCATCCCTTCCTGTTTGGGGAAATACCGACGTAGTTCAAGCAAACATCAAAAGGAATTTCTGGCGCCGTTGTCGGGGAGACATCATCAACATCTACCAGGTTCCTAATCACAAATCTCATCTCCTTGCGATTTACATTATTTGCCATTTGCCACTTGTTTTCCTCTCCCCCACTTCACAAAAATTTGCTATTTTCTTTTCCCTTTTTTGTTTGCCGTTTTCTTGCCGGATCTATCCATTTTCTTGCTTTCTAATCATAATGGCTACCTTGACTACTCCTCTGTCACCAGATTTTGAAGTTTTATACTTCAAGCAACGACAAGGAGAAAATTTGAAAGATGCTATGTATAGGCTAATGGAATCCTATCGTGTTTGCAACCTAAAGCGGGACGCAAAGATTTTGCTTTGTAATTTTTACATAGGATTGGCTTTGCATCATAGACAACTCCTAGATTTTGCCACTAAAGGGAATTTTATTGAGGTTGATGCTAATGCTGCCTATGAAATTTTAGAAGGGATTCTGGGGGTTCCACCTCAAAAGAAGGGGATTTGTTTCACTCCAGAGGGAGTTAAAATTTTGGACAAACTTGGTGATTTGCACAAACATATGGTTGAATTGCAAAAATATAATGAACCTCTCAAACATCTTAATGGTAGTATCAATCGCTTGAATACTTTGATTACCCTTTGCAATAAACGGTTGGATATATTAGATCTTAAGATGGTTTCTTTTCCAAAAAATTGAGGGATGCGCAAAGAGCCTCCCGAACTTGAGAAAGTCCTTGCTAAGGTGGCAAAGACCAAAGATGACAACACTTGAATCTACGCATTATGCCTAGCTAGGGGCGTAAAACGATAGCGCTTGTTGGGAGGCAACCCAATGAATAAAATTTATTTTTGTCTTTTTTCCGTTCTTGAGTATTTGCACAATTATGCTACTGTTATGATTGTGTTTTTTTGTGTTTTAATTAGTGTTTGTGCCAAGCAAAGCCTTTGCGATCATGTTGGGTGATGGTTGATTTGATCTTGCTGAAAAGTAGAAGCTTTTGTGCTCACGAAATTAATTCTCTTTTTAACAGAACCATGATAAAATACTAATTTTTTTGCAGAAGATTAATATACAAATTTATCACGTGGTCTTAATTCTTCAGAAATTTTGGACGTACATAAGTATTCGAAATATCCAGATTTCTACAGACTGTTTTGTTCTTGACATATTCTGTTTTCTTTGCGTTGTGTGCTTGTTTTGATCATTCTATGGTTTCCTTTGAAGAGTTTTTGCCATAGAAAAGTTGGAATATATTAGATATAATGCAAAAATAAAATATGAATGGGTTTGCAACAGTACTTATAGTAGTGATTTGCTTTCTTATACTAACGGATCTCACGAAGGTTTTGTTGAGTTTTGTGTGATTGAAGTTTTCAAGTTTTGGGTGATATTACAATGGATGGAGGAATAAGGATTAGCAAACGGCTAAGCTTGGGGATGCCCATGGCACCCCAAGATAATATTCAAGAAGTATCAAGCAACTAAGCTTGGGGATGCCGTGAGTGGCATCCCCTCTTTCTTCTAACGACCATCGGTATTTTACTTGGAGCTATATTTTTATTCGTCACATATTATGAGTTTTGCTTGGAGCGTCTTGTATGATATGAATCTTTGCTTCTTTTTCTTTTTATTTTAAGTCTTGAATCCTTGCTGGACACACCTATTTGAGAGAGCCAAAATTATGCTATGACTTGTTAGAATTGCTGTCTATGCTTCACTTAAATCTTTATGAGCTATTGAATGGCTCTGGTGCTTCACTTAAATCTTTTTGAGCACGGTGTGCTTAGTTATTTTTGAAGAAATGCTCTCATGCTTCACTTAGATTTATTTGAGAGTTAGTAAAAAAATTAAGAAATTCTCTCTTGCTTCACTTCAATTATTTTGAGAGAAGAAAAAAAATTATGCTCATGTTCTTCACTTATATTTGTTTGAGCTACCAAAAGCAACATATGAAATTAGTTCCAAAGTGATAGATATCCAAGGAGGATATAATAAAAACTTTCATGAAGATCATTGGACAAAATAAACTTGATTCTTTGTAATAGTTTTGAGATATGATGATATGATATGTGAGTCATGTTGATGAGTAATTATGGTTTAGTAGAATATTGTTGTTAAGGTTTGTGATTCCCTATGCAAGCACGAAAGTCAATAGTTATGCAATGAAATTACATCCTACTTGTGGTGCATTATTCGATGTTAGTTATGCTTAATGCTCGCTTATGAGATTTTTTGTTTCTTGGTTGGATGTTTCTCAATCTTTTGGTAGCCTTCATTTGCACTATGTATGATCACTACTTGTGCATCCAAAACCCTTTAAACCAGTTTTGCCACATGAGTCTACTATACCTACCTATATGCGGTATTCTTTTGCTGTTCTAAGCAAATTTGTATGTGCCATCTCTAATATTCAAAATGAATTTCTCTTTTGTGTGCTCGTACCGCTCATGAAACGGTAGGGGGTGGCTAATATATTTCCATGCTAGATGCATTATTCTCAAGATGACTGTTTATTCACTTGTCATTGCACGAGAGTACGACAAAGGTATTAAGGATGCCCAGTCCCGAAATGAAAAATGAATTTACTTTATGTTGTCAAATAATAAATTCCTTGGGAAGTGTTGGTATGGAAGGCTCCCGTGGATACGGTTAGCCATGGAAAGTGAAAGTATGGTGGAAAAAGGAATAAACTTTATTTTCTGTTTGGGAACTGCCTATGATATATCTAGCATGAAAAGTATTGGGAACTACTCTATCGTTTTCGTTGACAGGAAAAAGCATGCCTCCCAAAATGTTTTATCTCTATATTTTTCGCTTTGACCACTGGCACCTCTACAAATCCCTACTTCCCTTTGCGAAGGCCTTTCTATTTACTTTATGAAATTTTTATTTTTACTTGGGTCTCCATCTTCTCTTATAAAGCACCAACTAAGGGGCACTACGATCGTACTTGAGTATTGGGTGTAGCTAATATGCGAGTGTATTCCATGAATGGATCAATGATTGAGCATAATGGGCTAGTGATAACTTGCTTTAGTGTTCATATTTTGAAAGACATGGTTGCTTGTTGATATGCTTGAGTATTAAAGTCCTCATGTCAAAACTAGACTATTGCTTTGAACCATATAAAAGTCCAAATGTCCATGCTATAAAAAAAGAATATGTGATGAGCATGTTAGGCAGCATTCCACATCAAAAATTCTGTTTTTATCATTTACCTACTCGACGACGAGCAGGAATTAAGCTTGGGGATGCTGATACGTCTCCAACATATCTATAATTTTTTATTATTCTATGCTGTTATATTATCATTCTTGGATGTTTTATAATCATTTTATATCATTTTTGGGACTAACCTATTCCATAGTGCCCGGTGCCAGTTGTTGTTTTCTGCTTGTTTTTTACATCGCAGGAAATCAATACCAAACGGAGTCCAAACGCAACGAAACTTTTTGTGGGTTTTTTCTGGACCAGAAGACACCGGATGGGCCAAGAAAGTACCTGAGGGGTGCTCTGAGGGGAGCACAACCCACCAGGGCGCGCCTAGGGGCCCAGGCGTGCCCAGGTGGGTTGTGCCCACCTCGGTGGCCTCCCACACTGCCTCTTTACTCTATAAATACCCCAATATTCCAGAAACCCTAGGGGAGTCTTCAAAAATCAATTCCAGTCGCCGCAAGTTCCAGAACCACCAGATCCAATCTAGACACCATCACGGAGGGGTTCATCATCCTCATTGGTGCCTCTCCGATGCTGGGTGAGTAGTTCATTGTAGACCTTCGGGTCCGTAGTTAGCTAGATGGCTTCCTCTCTCTCTTTTGATTTTCAATACAATGGTCTCTTGGAGATCTATTTGATGTAACTCTTTTGCGGTGTGTTTGTTGGGATCCGATGAACTTTGAGTTTATGATCAGATCTATGTTTTTATCCATGAAAGTTATTTGAGTCTTTTGATCTCTTATATGCATGATTGCTTATAGCCTCGTATTTCTTCTCCGATATTTGGTTTTTTGGCCAACTTGATCTATTTATCTTGCAATGGGAAGAGGTGCTTTGTGATGGGTTCGATCTTACGGTGCTTGATCCTAGTGACAGAAGTGGAACCAACACGTATGTATCGTTGCTATTAAGGATAACAAGATGGGGTCTATTTCTACATAAATAGATCTTGTCTACATCATGTCATTGTTCTTATTGCATTACTCCGTTTCTTCATGAATTTAATACACTAGATGCATGCTGGATAGCGGTCAATGTGTGGAGTGATAGTAGTAGATGCGGGCAGAAGTCGGTCTACTAATCTTGGACGTGATGCCTATATAATGTTCATTGACTGGATATCGTCATGATAATTTGAAGTTCTATCAATTGCCCAACAGTAATTTGTTTACCTACCGTATGCTATTTTTCTCGAGAGAAGCCACTAGTGAAATCTACGGCCCCCGGGTCTCTTCTTTATTATATTTGCATTCGTCATCTATTTTCATTTGCTTTTATTTTCAGATCTATTAATCCAAAAATCCAGAAATACCTTGCCGCACTTTATTTTATTCGAGATCTATTTATCCAATCTATCATATTTTTATCCCGTCAACTTGCCAATTTCTGGCGCCGTTACCCGAAAGGGATTGAAAACCCCTTTAATACGTCGGGTTGCTAGTATTTGTTATTTGTGTGCAGGTATCGTTCACGTAGTGTTGCGTGGTTCTCCTACTGGTTCGATAATCTTGGTCTCATCACTGAGGGAAATACCTACCGTTGTTGTGCTGCATCATCTCTTTCTCTTTGGGGAAATACCGACGTAGTTCAAGCAAACATCATGAACCTAGCTTCTGGAAAGAGAGTAAATACGGACAAATCCTCCATTTTCTTTAGTAAAGGGTGCCCCTAGGAGGTAAGAATTGTTGTCAAAAATATCCTAAGTGTGCCTAGTGAGCAGTTGGATGAGTAGTGTCTCGGCATGCCGTCTGATGTGGTTGTATAAAAAAAAGGGGGCTTTCAAGTACTTGAAAGAGAGACTGTGGAACAAAATTCAGGTGTGGATGGAGAAAATATGTCTGCTACAGGGAAGGAGGTCTTGATCAAATCAGTTGCACAAGCCATCCCATTATCCACTATGACCTGTTTTAAAAGGCCAAGAGGTCTGTGTGAACACCCAACTTCAATGGTTAAGGCATTTTGGTGGTGGGGGGGGGGGAGGGACATATAAAGCCATGTTATGTGTCATGGGACGCTATGAGCATGCAAAAACACATGGGAGGCCTAGGGTTTTGTGACCTCATTTTTTTAATATGACTCTTCTGGCTAGGCAAGTATGGTGAATACTAGAAAACCCAGAAGCCTTGAGTTCTAGAATTTTGGAAGCAATTTATCATCCCGAGGGATGTTTTCTTGATGCTACTCTTGGATCTCACCCGTCTCAAATATGGAGGTCCCTGTTGGAAGGGTGTGATACTTTGAAGCAAGGAATAATTAAACGTTTTGGCAATGGGGCATCCACCGAAATATGAAACACGAACAGGATCCCGATGAGACCAATTGTTTCTTTGTTAGCAGCCCCACCCCAGTTTTGTGTTAGACCTTATTGATACAACTAGTGTGAGATGGAACTCAAAATTAATTGAGCAAGTTTTCCTCCCATATGAAGCCTCAGCTATTATGCAAATTCCTTTATGCACACACAATATTGAGGACTTTTGGAGCTGGGATTTTGAAAACTTAGGCGTTTTCTTGGTAGATCAACCTATAGAATGATCATTGCAACCAAGAAGAGAAGAAGAGACTGGCTTGAAGGTCGTGCAGGATCCTCTAACAATGCTACTGCCGAGAAATCACCGAAAGTTCTTTGGAAGGTGATGGTAACATCAAAGCTGAAAGTTTTTTTGAGGAGACTTGCATGGCACTCGCTTCCTACCAAGGATGTGCGGAAACATGTGAACATGGCCTCCCGAGATGATTGCAGCGTTTGTGGGATACAGGTTCGTGGAGACACGTTCTTATTGAGTGCACCTTGGCTAGATGTGTGTGGGCTTTAGTTGACCAGGAACTTCTAGAGCATATGATTGCGACGATAGAACATCAGGCAAGAAACTGATTTTCTCAATGATGGATGTTCTCTCACATCAACACTTTACTCAGATGATTGTCACCTTGTGGGCCATTTGGACAACAAGGAGGAAGCCCATCCACAAGGATATTCATTAGAGCCCTGTGTCGACTCACCTATTTTGTCACATGATTTATTGCTAAGTTGGACTAGGTTAATTTATCTGCGCCATATGTGGCACCACCCATGGCAAGTAGAGTGACAAGGGAAAGGTGGGTACCATTACGTCTCAAACGTATCTATAATGAGAACAACAAAATATTATCACTTTGGTACACTTTATATTATTTTAACCAATTAATTTAGTGCCCTGTTCTAGTTCCTCTTTTTCATGTTTATGGTTTTGGAGAAAATCCATACCTATAGAGGTCCAAACATGAGAAAAATATTTGACATCTTTTTCTGGACAATAAGAGACCCTAGAGGCTTTGATGGAGGACGACAAGACCCACAAGGGCCCCACAAGGCAAGAGGGCCCTGGGAAGTAGGGCGCGCCACCCTGGCTTGTGTTGGAAATATGAGCAATTTACCATATGATTTTATTAACAGGAATAGTAAATAAAACATGACGATTATAGTAGAGATGAAGCAAGTCATGTAATCTACAAGAGAGAAGGCAAGTAGCATCTGCGCATGTGAACTAGCACAGAACATATGTAGAGCAGATACTAGAAGGAGAAATTGTTGCATGATCTCAAACAGAAAGAACATGAGAACGTACGGAAAACTGGCAGAAACATTGGTCTTGGGATCGACCTCCTCGCCAGCCATGTCGTCGAAGAGGTTGTCGACGTCGGGGAAGAAGTCGTCATTGGGGAAGTGGTCGTCGGTGTCCGGAGTGTCCGTGATGAACCGGTCAGTAGTCGCGCAGAGCGCTCCCCAAAAACCTTATCACCCTTCTTCCGTAGAGGACTCAAAGAGGTGGGATTTTGGAGGTCTACTATCCCGACCTGCGGTGCACGCCGCAAGCCGGGATGGGGAAGATCATAGAAAGAGCTCAGTGATTGGAACTCGGTGGCGAGAGGGAGATGATCTTCTAGTGTGTCTTTCTGGAGAGGAGAGACCGCTCTTTTATAGGCATAGGAGAAGGAGCTGAATAGGCTGCCACAGGAGCTGAAGCAAAGGACGGAGACTAAAGGAACAGGCAGCAGCCGAAGGGTGCAGCGTTCGTATTCAATATCCACCACAGCAAAAACTTTCCATCTCCCGAGTGACCTTTTGTATGCCCGTCGTGCGGGCCTTTCTATTTACTTTATGGAATTTTTATTTTTACTTGAGTCTCCATCTTCTCTTATAAAGCACCAACTAAGGGGCACTATGATCGTACTTGAGTATTGGGTGTAGCTAATATGCGAGTGTATTTCATGAATGGATCAATGATTGAGCATAATGGGCTAGGGATAACTTGCTTTAGTGTTGATATTTTGAAAGACATGGTTGCTTGTTGATATGCTTGAGTATTAAAGTCCTCATGTCAAAACTAGACTATCGCTTTGAACCATATAAAAATCCAAATGTCCATGCTATAAAAAAAGAATATGTGATGAGCATGTTAGGCAGCATTCCACATCAAAAATTCTGTTTTTATCATTTACCTACTCGACGACGAGCAGGAATTAAGCTTGGGGATGTTGATACGTCTCCAACGTATCTATAATTTTTTATTATTCCATGCTGTTATATTATCATTCTTGGATGTTTTACAATCATTTTATATCATTTTTTGGGACTAATCTATTGACATAGTGCCCGGTGCCAGTTGCTGTTTTCTGCTTGTTTTTTACATCGTATGAAATCAATACCAAATGGAGTCCAAACGCAACGAAAGTTTTTGTGGATTTTTTCTGGACCAGAAGACACCAAATGGGCCCAGAAAGTACCTGAGGGGTGCTACGAGGGGAGCACAACCCAGCAGGGCGCGCCTAGGGGCCAGGCATGCCCAGGTGGGTTGTGCCCACCTCGGTGGCCTCCCGCACTGCCTCTTTACTCTATAAATACCCCAATATTACAGAAACCCTAGGGGAGTCGACAAAAATCAATTCCATCTGCCGCAAGTTCCAGAACCACCAAATCCCATCTAGACACCATCACAGAGGGGTTCATCATCCTCATTGGTGCCTCTCTGATGGTGCGTGAGTAGTTCATTGTAGACCTTCGGGTCCATAGTTAGCTAGATGGCTTCCTCTCTCTCTTTTGATTCTCAATACAATGGTCTCTTGGAGATCTATTTCATGCAACTCTTTTGTGGTGTGTTTGTTGGGATCCGATGAACTTTGAGTTTATGATCAGATCTATGTTTTTATCCATGAAAGTTATTTGAGTCTTTTGATCTCTTATATGCATGATTGCTTATAGCCTCGTATTTCTTCTCCGATATTTGGGTTTTGTTTGGCCAACTTGATATATTTATCTTGCAATGGGAAGAGGTGCTTTGTGATGGGTTGAATCTTACGGTGCTTGATCCCAGTGACAAAAGTGGAACTGACACGTATGTATCCTTGCTATTGAGGATAACAAGATGAGGTCTATTTCTACGTAAATAGATCTTGTCTACATCATGTCATCGTTCTTATTGCATTACTCCATTTCTTCATGAACTTAATACACTAGATGCATGCTGGATAGCGGTCGATGTGTGGAGTAATAGTAGTAGATGCAGCCAGGAGTTGGTCTACTAATCTTGGACGTGATGCCTATATAATGATCATTGACTGGATATCGTCATGATTATTTGAAGTTCTATCAATTGCCCAACAGTAATTTGTTTACCCACCGTATGCTATTTTTCTCGAGAGAAGCCACTAGTGAAATCTACGGCCCCTGGGTCTCTTCTTTATTATATTTGCCTTCGTGATCTATTTTCATTTGCTTTTATTTTCAGATCTATTAATCCAAAAATACAAAAATACCTTGCTGCACTTTATTTTATTCGAGATCTATTTATCCAATTATCATATTTTTATCCCGTCAACTTGCCAATTTCTGGCGCCGTTACCTGAAAGGGATTGACAACCCCTTTAATACGTCGGGTTGCTAGTATTTGTTATTTGTGTGCAGGTGTCGTTCACGTAGTGTTCCGTGGTTCTCCTACTGGTTCGATAATCTTGGTCTCATCGCTGAGGGAAATACCTACTGTTGCTGTGCCGCATCATCTCTTCCTCTTTGGGGAAATACCGACGTAGTTCAAGCAAACATCATGAACCTAGTGAGAAAATACGAAAGCTCTTACAGTTTTTCTTTCTTTGCTCTTTACTATTTTTGCTACTTTGCCTATCAATACCTACTTTAATCTTGTAACTAGCAAGAACGAGGAGAGCGACAACCCGCTTTCCTTTGGTGGGTGCAAGCAAATTTTGTGTTTGTGTGCAGGTTACTGCTAACGTTGTTAGTGTGTTGCATCCTACTGGTTCGATAAACCTTGGTTCTTAACTGAAATATTTTCTGCTGCTGTGCTGCATTACCCTTCCTTAGGGAAATCCAACAAACTCCTATAGAAGTAGCAGATACCTCTGCTGGAATTTAGTCTATTATGGGACAGCCCAATAACTATTTCAGAAATTCTTAAATAAATCCTAGAGGCCCACTTAGCCCATTTGTGCAAGGCAAGGGATACTACTAAAGTTTAGTCCCACATTGCTAGTTTAGTGGTAGTTGGACCTCCTTATTAAGAGGTTCTTTCCCCACTTGTATGAGCATGAGAACAAGAGGGATATCCACGCGCGCTCCTCCTCCGCCGCCCGCCATGCCATGCCACGCCTCGTCACGACGCGCCGCGGGTTGCGGGAATGAGCCGATGTCTAAATTTTTTCCACGCACTACGGGTATACGAAAGGTCACTCGGGAGTTGGAAAGTTTTTGCTGTAGTGGATATTGAATACGAACGCTGCACCCTTCGGCTGCTGCCTGTTCGTTTCGTCTCCCGCGTTCCCTTCAGTTCCCGGCGCAGCCTCTCGCCTCCTTCTCTTGCGCCTATAAAAGGGAGGTCGCTCCTCTCAGAGAGAGGCACCAGAACTTCTCCTTCCTCTCGCCACCAGTTCCAATTTCTGAGCTGCTGCTGTCTTCCTCATCCCGGCTTGCGGCGTGCACCGCGAGTCGGGACAGTAGGCCTCCGAAATCGCACCTCGTTGAGTCCTGTACGGGAGAAGGGTGATAAGGTTTTTGGGGAGCGCTCAGCGCGACTACTGACTTCTTCGTCATGGACGCCCCGGACTCCGATGACTACTTCCCCGACGACGACTACTTCCCCGACGTCGACAACCTCCTCGACGACATGGCTGGCGAGGACACCGGCCCCAAGTCCAGTACTACTGCTGCTGCTGTCACGTATGTGTTCTTCTTTCTATTAGATGTCCTGCCAGAGTTTCTCGTACTAGTATTTGCCCTAGATGTGTTAGGTTCTACTCCATATATGCAACTAGCTCTACTGTCTGCTCTAGATATGCTAGGCTACATTTCATATATGCAAATGTTATTTACCTTCTCTCTGCCAGAACGCATGACTTGTTTTATCTCTACTATATTAGTCATGCTTTATCTAGTATTTCTGTTAATAAAATCATTTGGTAAATTGCTCATATTTCCAACAATCCAAAAACCTTATTATAGGCAATTTACCCCAAGTGGTTTTGCTGCTTCCATGAGACCTCCTATGTTTGAGGGTATCCACTATAAGAGGTGGCGCATGAGAGCAGTCTTATGGTTTCAAACCATGAGTTGCTATGACGCCACGCTTGGCAAGCCTGAAGGGGAGTTTGATGCCCAACAGGAACAAGCTTTTCAGAAAATGGATACTCTGTTTAAGGCTGCTCTCTTGAGTGTTCTTGGTGAGAACATAGTTGATGCTTATGCATCAATTGACAATGGAAAAGATATGTGGGACGCACTCGAGGCCAAGTTTGGGGTCTCATATGCCGGCACTGAGCTGTACATCATGGAGCAATTCTATGATTACAGGATGACTGAAGAGCGCTCCGTGGTTGAGCAAGCTCATGAGATACAGTCATTTGCTAGAGAACTTGAGCACTTCAACTGTATGCTACCGGACAAGTTTGTTGCCGGAGGTATCATCACCAAGCTTCCTCCTTCGTGGAGGAACTTTGCTACCTTACTGAAGCATAAGGGACAGGAGTTTTCCGTTCTGGATCTCATTGGTACTCTTGATGTCAAAGAAAAGGCGAGAGCAAAGGACACACGTGCTCGAGGTATTGAGGGAGGATCTAGTGCCAACCTGGTACAGAAGAAGAACTTCCAGCCCCACAAGTTCAAGAACAAGGGCAAGTTTGATGGTAAAGCAAAGTTTGATGGGAAGAACAAGGCTGTGCAGCACACGAACTTCAAGAAGAAGAATGACAAGAAGAAAGGTGTTTGTCATGTGTGTGGGGATCCTGATCATTGGGATCCTAGTTGCCCTAATCGCTATGACAAGCGTCATCCTGGGAAAGGCGGCAAGACCGCTAATGTTGTCATTGGAGACACTGACATGAAGGATGCTGGGTATGGTATATTTCCCACTATTCTTTTAGTATGTCATTCTCCTGATTGGTTGATTGACACGGGTGCTAATGTACATGTATGCGGTGATATTTCCATGTTTTCGTCTTATCAGGCCGCAGGGACTTCAACCATGCTGATGGGCAACGGTTCAAGTGCTTCTGTTCGTGGTGTTGGCACGGTCGATCTGAAGTTTACTTCGGGGAATATTGTGCGGCTGAAGAACGTGCATTATGTCCCCTCCGTCCATAAAAATCTTGTTAGTGGATCACTTCTGTGTAGAGATGGCTATAAGCTTGTCTTTGAGTCGAATAAATTTGTAATATCCAAGTATGGAACCTTTGTTGGTAAAGGCTATGAGTCAGGAGGCATGTTTCGTTTATCCTTATCAACGTTTGCAATAAAGTTGTTAATCATGTTTGCAACAATAGTGAATCAAATGTGTGGCATTCACGTCTTTGTCATGTTAACTTTGGTTGCATGTCGCGACTAGCTAAGTTGAACTTAATCCCTAGTTTCACCACTGTCAAGCGATCTAAGTGTCAAGTTTGTGTGCAAGCTAAGCAACCTCGGAAGTCTCACACGACTGCGGAAACGAGAAATCTTGCACCACTAGAGCTCATACATTCATATCTATGTGAAATGAATGGTGTTTTGACAAAAGGTGGAAAGAAATATTTCATGACGTTAATTGACGACTCCACTATATACTGCCATGTGTATCTTCTTAAATCTAAGGATGAGGCTTTGAACTTTTTCAAGATCTATAAAGCTGAAGTGGAAAACCAACTTGATCGAAAAATCAAGAGGCTTAGGTCCGACCGTGGTGGAGAGTATTTTTCCAATGAATTTGATGCTTTTTGTGTGGAACATGGTATAATCCATGAGAGGACGCCTCCCTACTCACCTCAGTCAAATGAGGTGGCCGAAAGAAATAACCGTACTCTAACTGATTTGGTTAATGCCATGTTAGACACATCGGGTCTCTCCAAGGCATGGTGGGGGGAGGCGATATTGACAGCATGTCATGTCCTAAACCGAGTCCCCACAAAGAACAAAGAGATAACTCCATTCGAGGAATGGGAGAAGAAAAGATTAAAGCCCTCTTAT
Organism: Triticum aestivum; assembly: GCF_018294505.1. NCBI lineage: Eukaryota > Viridiplantae > Streptophyta > Magnoliopsida > Poales > Poaceae > Triticum > Triticum aestivum. The sequence goes on from NC_057799.1 coordinate 612,559,583, forward strand.
CTATGAACCTGGGGTTGTTTGGCGAAAATCAATGTGCCAATTCCAAAGAAGCGCAAGCTTGGACAAAAACTGTGGATTGTGTTTTCCTGGGATATGCTTTTCATAGCATTGGTTATAGATTCTTGGTTGTAAAATCTGAGGTACCTGACATGCATGTCGGTACGATCATGGAGTCGAATGATGCGACTTTCTTTGAAGATATCTTTCCCATGAAGGATATGGCTACCTCATCTAATCAGGAGATGCCTAGTTCATTGAATCAGGAACCAGTTACAATTACCGAACCTACCATTTCGATGGAACACTTTGAAAGTCCTGTGGAGGAGAACAATGAAGTTCCTACTACGAGCAAGAGACAGAGGACTGCAAAGTCCTTTCGTGATGATTTTCTTGTGTATCTCATAGATGACACTCCCAGTTCTATTTCAAAGGCCTATGCATTGAAGATGCTGACTACTGGAAGGAAGCGGTTTGTAGCGAGATGGATTCCATCTTGGCAAATGAAACTTGGGAGATAACTGATCGTCCTTATGGGTGCAAACCTATGGGATGCAAATGGGTATTCAAGAAGAAGCTTAGGCCTGATGGTACTATTGAAAAGTACAAGGCTCGGCTCGTGGCTAAGGGTTATACCCAAAAGGAAGGTGAAGACTTCTTTGATACTTACTCACATGTGGCTCGACTGACCACTATTCGAGTTCTACTTTTACTAGCTGCCTCACATGGTCTTCTCGTTCATCAAATGGATGTTAAGACTGCTTTCCTAAATGGAGAGTTGGACGAGGAAATTTATATGGAACAACCAGATGGGTTTGTACTAGATGGTCAGGAAAGAAAAGTGTGCAAGTTGCTGAAGTCTTTGTATGGACTCAAGCAAGCACCCAAACAGTGGCATGAGAAGTTCGAAAGAACTTAACAGCTGCAGGCTTTGTTGTAAACGAAGCTGACAAATGTGTGTACTATCGCCATGGTGGGCGCGAGGGAGTTATCCTTTGCTTGTATGTTGACGACATACTGATTTTCAGAACAAATCTGAATGTTATTAAGGAGGTCAAGGATTTTTCTCGCTGTTTTGAGATGAAGGATTTAGGAGTGGCTGATGTCATTCTGAACATCAAGTTGTTGAGAGACGATGATGGTGGGATTACATTGCTTCAATCTCACTATGTGGAAAAGATCTTGAGTCGCTTTGGCTATAGTGACTGCAAGCCCTCTCCAACACCATATGATGCTAGCGTGCTGCTTCGAAAGAATCAAAGAATTGCTAGAGATTTATTCTCAGATTATTGGCTCGCTTATGTACTTAGCCAGTGCTACAAGACCTGACATCTCTTTTGCTGTTAGCAAACTGAGTCGGTTTGTTTCAAAACCAGGAGATGTGCATTGGAAAGCTCTAGAGAGAGTTTTGCGTTATTTGAAAGGCACTGCGAATTATGGAATTCACTACACTGGGCACCCAAAGGTGCTTGAAGGGTATAGTGACTCAAACTGGATCTCAGATGCTAATGAGATAAAGGCCACGAGCGGATATGTATTCACTCATGGAGGTGGCGCTGTTTCTTGGAAGTCTTGCAAGCAGACCATCTTATCGAGGTCAACAATGGAAGCAGAACTCACAGCACTAGATACAGCTACGGTCGAAGCAGATTGGCTTCGTCGGCTCTTAAATGACTTGCCGGTTGTTGAGAAACCTGTACCGGATGTCCTTATGAACTGCGACAATCAAACTGTGATCACAAAAGTGAGCAGCTCAAAGGATAACATGAAGTCATCAAGACACGTTCAGAGAAGGCTAAAGTCTGTCAGGAAAATGAAAAACTCCGGAGTTATTGCATTGGATTATATCCAAACGTCTAAAAATATGGCAGATCCTTTTACTAAGGGTCTATCACGTAATGTGATAGATAATGCATCGAGGGAGATGGGTATGAGACCCACAATATGAGTTGTTCATAGTGGTAACCTAGTCTATGTGATCGGAGATCCCGTGAATTAGATGTGGAAGACAAGCTGTTGGTCAACTGAGAGGGGAGTATCCTTACTGTTAACAATACCACTCCATGAAGATACAATACTCTCCTAAATCTGCATGGCAGGTTGATGTATATCTTAATGTGTTCTAAGTGGCTCATTTAAGCAGAGATGTTGTCCTGCAGAACATCTTTTGAAGAACACACCTATATGAGTCTGATTGTCAAACGTCGCAATCTATGAGAGTAGGGTTCTCTCTAGTAAACTCATGAAAGGTCATGGAGTATGACACATAAGCTCCACCCGCGGGGAAGACCCACGGTAGCCTAGTATCGGTCAAGGCTTTGTGTGAAGCTAGATTCGCAGAAAACTTGCAGTTCAAGGCCCAGTCCACTGTTCAAATTGCCTACTAGTGTAGCATAGAGTTCTAGGCGGAAGTTCAACTTAACAGCCTTCGCTGCAATACCGGTATATAAAACAGTGTTTTGGAACCAAAGGCAAATTTATGTGTGCCTCTGGGATCTGGTGGGGGATTGCTGGAATTTAGTCTATTTTGGGACATCCCAATAACTATTTCAGAAATTCCTAAATAAATCCTAGAGGCCCACTTAGCCCATTTGTGCAAGGCAAGGGATACTACTAAAGTTTAGTCCCACATTGCTAGTTTAGTGGTAGTTGGACCTCCTTATAAGGGAGGTTCTTTCCCCACTTGTATGAGCATGAGAACAAGAGGGATATCCACGCGCGCTCCTCCTCCGCCGCCCGCCTTGCCACGCCACGCCACGCCACGCCTCGTCACGACGCGCCGCGGGTTGCGGGAATGAGCCGATGTCTAAATTTTTGCCACGCACTACGGGTATACGAAAGGTCACTCGGGAGCTGGAAAGTTTTTGCTGTAGTGGATATTGAATACGAACGCTGCACCCTTCGGCTGCTGCCTGTTCGTTTCGTCTCCCGCGTTCCCTTCAGTTCCCGGCGCAGCCTCTCGCCTCCTTCTCTTGCGCCTATAAAAGGGAGGTCGCTCCTCTTAGAGAGAGGCACCGGAACTTCTCCTTCCTCTCGCCACCGGTTCCAATTTCTGAGTTGATGCTGTCTTCCTCATCCCGGCTTGCGGCGTGCACCGCGAGTCGGGACAGTAGGCCTCCGAAATCGCACCTCGTTGAGTCCTGTACGGGAGAAGGGTGATAAGGTTTTTGGGGAGCGCTCAGCACGACTACTGACTTCTTCGTCATGGACGCCCCGGACTCCGACGACTACTTCCCCGACGACGACTACTTCCCCGACATCGACAACCTCCTCGACGACATGGCTGGCGAGGACACCGACCCCAAGTCCAGTACTACTGCTGCTGCTGTCACGTATGTGTTCTTCTTTCTATTAGATGTCCTGCCAGAGTTTCTCGTACTAGTATTTGCCCTAGATGTGTTAGGTTCTACTCCATATATGCAACTAGCTCTACTGTCTGCTTTAGATATGCTAGGCTACAGTTCATATATGCAGATGTTATTTACCTTCTCTCTGTCAGAACGCATGACTTGTTTTATCTCTACTATATTAGTCATGCTTTATCTAGTATTTCTGTTAATAAAATCATTTGGTAAATTGCTCATATTTCGAACAACCTCCACCAGTGGGGTATGTCAAAGTGAATGTTGATGTCGGAGTGTCTGTAGACCATAATGTGGGAACAGTTTTAGATGTTTGTCGCGGTCGTGATTGAATTTACTCATCAACTCTTGTTATCCCCAGTCTTTTGAATCCTCTTCTTTGGAGGCTATCACAATGTAGAGAAGCACTTTCCATAGCTAAAGATTTAGGCATGCAACATCTTTATATTGTGTTATACTGCAAGGAGGTTGCGAACCACATTCATGATGGCATGGGACGTTCTTATGGCGGTATTATTAAGGAAATCAGGCGGACGAAGAAATCTTTTATGTCAACGTCTTTCATACATGAGAGTTGAGCTTCTAAATTTGAAGCACATAAGTTGGGCCTGGTCTATCTTCCTCAGGGTAGACATATTTTGGTTGGATACCTCCCATGATGCTCATGTAATACGTGGCAGATTTTCCTTAAAATAAACTTTTTTTTAAAACCTTCTAGAAGGTTCTTAGCCAATTTTGGGAACCTTCTATATGGTTCCTCAACTGTTTTTTTTCTGGTTTTTAGTTTTTCCTTTTTCCCTATTTAAATATTCTTTGTTTCTTTTTTCTTTTCTTTTCGCTTTTCATTTTCAAGTTTAATTTTAAACTCGTTCAAAATTTTCGAATATTATTCAGAATTTCAGAAAATACTCTTATTTGCAAAATTTGTTCACAAATTCAAAAATTGTTTGTGTATTCAAAATTTATTCACAAATTCATAAAATGTCCGTGTTTCAAAACATGGTTTCAAAACTTTGTTCACCATTTCGAAAAATGTTTCAGCTTTCAAAAATGGTTCAGTATTTCAGAAATGTTTCGTTTTAGATTTTTCTTTCACAAATTCAAAAAAGATAGGGGTAATTCAAGAAAAAAACATTGTGGTTTCATATTTTTTTTCGCCTTTTCAAAAGATGTTTGATATTCTAAAAAATGTTGTTGTTTTCCAAAAAATGTTTGTTTTTGATTTTTTTTTTGTGCTTTGATGGAAATATCCGTGTTTGACATTCTGAATAAATTTGAAATTCCCCATACAATTTTTGAAGATATGATAAAAAGAAATAGGGGGCAAATACTGGTAGTTCTAAACTATTCGCGCTACGCTCCTGTGGCTAGCTGTGTGCCTCCACTAAAGAGAGGTCGCGTTGTCTAAAAAAAAAACTAAAGAGAGGTCGCGAGTTTTTACACTTTTTGTGATTTTTTTACCATTGTTTGCTCCAGTGCGAAGCCCCACCATTCTGAAGCTCCCATTACGGCCCGCCAAAACCGTTTGTTCAACACTCCTACCACTAGCGTCACACGACGTAACTGGGCTAGCCCATGCAATGCGATTGAGCCTTACAAGTTAGCCGGTAAAAAGTTGTTATTCGTTAATAACGGTTAGCGAGTTTGCCAAAAAAAGACAGGAAAAACGCTTTAGAGTATCATGCTCCTACTTTTTTAATATACTAGTTCATTGCCCATGTGTTGCAACGGGCACACGTCTAGTGGTTCAACACTAATGTTGTTTACATATAAGTTTAGGATCCTTATGCATATTAGGAGAACATGTTACAAAGCACGTGTCAATGAATTTAAGCAATGCTATTTATGTAACCGTAATAACCAGGACTAAATAACAATAAATAATTAGAACCATTTGTTAGCCAACACTTGAAGTTTAGAAACCCAATTGAACGGTAGGAAAATAATCTATCGAAGTTGAATGTAAAATAGAAAGATGTCCATCAGGCACATGTATGATGCAGGAGGGCTAGCAGCAGGCCGTGCGCAGGGCAGGTTTGTGAGGCGGCAGCAAAGGCGGGCCAGGATTTCCCAAAGCCTAGGGCTAAAGTTAAGTTACTAAAAATTATGCCATATACCACACATTACACATACCAAAGCATGTTAGAAGTATGCTGTAGATTCACATTTAAAATGAAATATGAGTTCATTATTACCACGAGTGGAAATTCAATAAAAAAATAGTTTTAACAAAATGCATCATCGCAAGTGTTGGTACCAAATTAACAAAGATTTGCTCAATCTGAGGCCATCGATTCTTCACCAGCAATGGTTGAAGGACCTTGAGCTGTAAACATAAAATCAAGTATCAAAAAATCAAGCACAAGACATAGACCAAGTCAATTGTTCATATGAAACTTTGCACACACAAAAACAAAATATATTGTTTTGACAAAATGCAAGAGGCAATGGCCCCTTGTGTTTCCTCATTTTGCATAGCACTGTATGATATTAATATTCTCAAATGCTTGAAAATACATCTAGCTCAATATATCATACCAAATTGTGATTCATCGATTCAACTTGGATTTCTGGTTTTCTATGTACCAAAATACTTAAGTTCCCCCAACTACAAGTATTTTGGTACAGAGGGAGTATAATTTAAAATCACCAACTCAGTGAGTTTGACTGATATAGAGGAAGTAGCAAGAACAAATTTAGATGATAGAAACAACAAATTACCTGTTTGACCGGGTGTGTACGCACTGCAATTTATAGCAGAAGAAGAACGGGAAGAACGAGAGGCGGATGGTCACGACGCTGGACGGGGCGCAGCGCCTGAGCGAGGCGAGAGTTCCACCGCTTTCAGTCGGGTGACAATTTTTTTCCAGGAACGATCTGGCGAGACACGATCGACACAATTAGAGCATCTCCAGCCGTTGGCCCCCCAGGGGGCGCCTAAAATTGCCGCCTGGGGGTGACCCGGCGAAAAAAATGGGCCTGGGGCGAGTTGGCCCCCAGCCGCCGCCCCCAAGGCCGGCACCAGGCGCGGGAAAAAAAATTGTGTAGCAAATTTACGCAAAGTTCGGCTAAAACACGCCAAATTTCGGCAAACTTGGGCTTATATTCGCGGATTCAAAGTCGAGTAGTCGCCATTACATATAAAAACTAATCAAAAAAAAACTTCGTCGGTGAGGGAGGCGCGCACGATCTTGACCTCGTCGGCGAAGTAGGATGGTTTGGCCACGGCGTCGGGCAACGGGGGAATGGGCACTCCCCCATTGCGGCTCTCGGGAGATGGAGTAGCTGGGGGAGAAGAGATCAGCGGCGGCGCTCGGGAGAGGGAGGGCTGGGGGAGAAGAGCTCGGCGGCGGCGCTCGGGAGAGGTGGAGAGGTGGCACTCATCACAGGCGAGCGAGGCCATATATAGCCGCGCCGCGTCCGTGTGTACGCGTCCGAAGGAGGGGAGGCGTCGGCGCGCCGCCCCGTGAACGCGCCGCCCGTGAGGAATCAATGGCAAAGCTGACCGGCGGCAGCCTTGCCATTGATTCCCCGCGGAAAACCGAGGCGTCGGGAGAAGATGAGGCGGGTGGTGTCGCTGACGCGGCTAGCCCGCGGCGCTTTTGCGCCAAATACGATTCGCCCGGCGCCCCCGAGCGTCCCCCAGCGCGCCGGGTTCGAGTTGGGTCCGCCGGCGCCAATTTCGGCCCGAGCCGGCGAAAAAAGGGCCCCTGGGGACGTGACTGGGCCGATTTTTTGACGCCGGCGGCCGAAAAATCGCCTGAGGGGCCTTGTTGGAAGCGCGGCTGGAGATGCTCTTATAGACGCGTCAACTGCCTGATTCGTTTTATGTTCGGATCGATTGGAGTTGCACAGCCGTGGAGGGCATATAGTTGGGCTAATGGGCTGGTATAGTTGTGGCCTTGTACTTCTTAGGGCTAAAGTCTAGGGCTAGGCTTCTCTGTATCTCAAATTTTGGAATTTTTGCGAAATCACTAATTAAGGAGTACTCATTGCAAAGATCAGTCACACCTTCCTAGGTTGCGACAAGTGGCGCGTTGCATGTGCGCCACTTGTCACAACCTGGAAGTTTTCCCTTTTTTCGTAGATCCGTTTATTCAATACGTTTTATCTCTTAAACTGTGTGTCCAAATCTCGAACCATTTTCACCGTTGGATTCCTCGCGTCGAGATCTTCAAAATTAGATCCCATGTTGATAGGTTTTGACGAACTTTTTTTTAGAAAAAAAAACCGGACGAAATAACCTGGAGAAAAAACCGAACCGAGAGCACGGGTTTCTTCCCTGTCCGAAAGAGGCACGCCCGTGCCTTCCGCGAAATCACAACTATGCCTCTCGCGGAAGGAAAAAATAGAAAAAGTTTTTTTTCGTTTCCAAGAGGCACGGCCGTGCCTCTCGTGAAAGGCACAATCGTGCCTCTCGCGAAAGGAAAAAATAAACAGAAAACGCGTTTTTTTCCATTTCCGAGAGGCACGGCCGAGACTCTCACGAAAGCACAACTGTGCCTCTCGCGGAAGGAAAAAAACAGAAAATGTGTTTTTTTTCATTTCCTAGACGCACGGCCGTGACTCTCGCAAGACCGATCTAAAATAAATAGAGTTTCCGACGTTAGGAGGAATTCCCTTAAATAGCTAGCATCAAGATCAGTCTCCTTTCCTTTCTCTTTTCGGGAGCAGAGCTGAAAAAGATGGGAAATTCCAATGAGAAACAAAGCCGTGCCTCTCGCGGAACGAAAAAACAGAAAACACATTTTTTTTCGTTTTCGAGAGGCACGGCCGTGACTCTGACGAAAGCAAAACCGTGCCTCTCGCGGAAGCAAAGCCGTGACTCTCGTGAAAGAAAAAAAGAAAACGCGATTTTTCCGTGAATTTTCTTTTTTTCAAAATATTTTTTATCCAAAAGCTCAGGTAGACCGGTGAAAAACCGAAATGTCGAAAAAACCCCGAAAAAAATCGTTTAAAAAGCCGAAAACATGTGTGAAAAAATAAAAAAATAAAAATCAGGAGAGAGCGCCCAGAGCGTCACGTGATGGGCGGCTGAGAGCGCGCCAAGTAGCGCTGATCGTTGTGAGGCTCCCAAATAAGTGCTCGTTAGCTAGTTGCTCCTGAATTTTTGCTATACACATATAGGTAACTAATCGGGCCAAGCCTGGGGCTACAACCCCTGTTGCCCCAGGCCCAAATCCGCCTCTGGGCGGCAGTGCATGTTGTGAAAAGGAAAGTGGGTGGAGTCTGGTGGCGCCCGACAGGTCATTTCGTCTTTTCGTGGATATGTGTTTCTTGCACATTTGGCTTCAAGCAGTCGATGTCCAACTGCTCCTTACTTGTTCTTTTATTTGCTTGTGTGTGTCATGTGAGTGTGTTATGTTTTTCTACATATGAGAGCGCCAGTTGAGTCTTTTTAATTTGTACCAATGATAAATAATTTTTATTGCTAAAGCCGGCGATGGTGGCGCTTTCTATGTCGTCTACTTTTTGAAGACATCGCCAAGGAGAAGCTCTAGACTCCCTTTGCTACCTCTGAGGAAACCCTATATCAGATGATCGGATGACGGCGGCGCTCTTGTGTCGTTCCCCCCTTGGGGGCGTGATCCTTGGACATGTGCATTTGCTCGAGGGACCAGTGGACGGTTTTAGCGGTCGAGAGGCGTTTCATGTGACGCATCGACGTCGTGGAGTCTCGGCGGCATGGCGTTGTAGGGTCTCGATGACAGTTACGTCATGATGGACGCGCGTAGGAAGGAGGCGTTGTCTGGCTCTGTGGGGGGTGTCGACGACAGACCTGGCAAGGTCGATGCGCCAGTACGTGCTTTGAAGATGAATCGATGCAAAACGGCGGCGACGATCTTTGTGAGTGATCCGGACCGGTGTGTGCCCTAGACCTGGGCAATGGCTTGGTTGGGGCCTCCAACTTTATATGCTAGGCTTTGGTGTGAGGTCTGTTTGGTATTCGGCTCGGACTTTCGACACCCCTTAATCAAGTGGATAGGAGTAGCGGCAGTTGCCAAGATGGTGGCTTCAGACTTACTATTGTATTACTTTATAAGGTTTTTGTGAATAATTAATAAATGGTTGCATGCACCGACCAGATGCACGCCGATGGTCATCCTCCTTTTTCGAAAGGAAAAAACAATCGGAAATAAATGTGGGTGAAATTTCTTTCTTCATCCTGTTTTTGTTTGTATATTTTTTCCATGCATCCAAAAACATATTATATAATTGCAAACGTCGAATACGGCCCACTGCCTATGTGCAGAAGAGCGCACATCCTTAGAGACGTTCTTACTTTCTCATGAGCAATCACCATCACCAGATTCAGGATAGATTATTCATGCCCTGTCTCTGTCGACATGGATTGAGTGGGCAAAAAGAACTTCGATCTCCATGATGTCTTGCACCTTCCGCTCATTTCCAACTTAATGGGAATTAGATTCAGCACTAGCTCCCAACCCAAGAAGTGTTGGTCGACTGGCGCGCTGGCGAGTGCGGCCAGCACGCTCAGGCCGCGCCGCAAGCCGTTCATGCAGCAAACCTCCGCTGCGCGCGTGGGCGGCGGCCATGGCCCTCGTGTGCGCCACCTTACCTTGCGGATGCAATGCCGGTCGGACTGCCTGCCCTACATGACTTCGGTCGATGCGCAAACCATCCACGCTCAATGGCGAATCTTGAAAGGAGGGCTCAAAGTTAACTATGTGTAGAAAAAGTAAAAAACTCTCAATCTTTAGTCCAAATAAGATTTAAAAAATTGATGCGAATACTAGCAATTTTCCTTTTCCAATTTTTGGAGGGGGGGGGGGGGGGGGGGGGGGGGCTGGGTCCTCGAGCCTGTCGAAGCCCCCTGCTAGATTCTCGCCACTGCCCACGCCTACATCGGTTGTCCGTGAGCCAAATTTTGACCGGAGGCTGAACTGTTGGCACAGTCGATAACGTACTATAGGACAAACGACTGCCATGACATGGGGGGGTGGGGGTGGGGGGGCTGTGTCCTCGAGCCTGTCGAAGCCCCCTGCTAGATTCGCCACTGCCCACGCCTACATCGGTTGTCCGTGAGCGAAATTTTGATCGGAGGCTGAACTGTTGGCACAGTCGATAACGTACTATAGGACAAACGACTGCCATGACATGGGATTGCCATGGCGTCGTGCGGGTCTGTGAGGAAAGCCGCCTGTGGGCCGGTCTACCATGAGTGGCTTGCCACGTGCCACCAACGAGGCCGTCTTCCTCTGCCCGCGCGCTCCGGCGTTGCATTTCCACTACGCCAGCGACGACGGTGAAGGCGACGCCTGAGCCGCCTGACACCTTGTGTCACGATGCCTAGAGCTAGCTTGCTGAGTTGGACGGCCTATTCATGTCCTCACTGGGCCGGAAGATTTTGTGTTCTGCAGAAGTGCAGAGCCGTAAATATGCATGTAATCGTTTTCTTCGGAAGATGCATGCAATTTGTTGGAAAATCGTTTTGACATCTGAAGGTGTGGAAGTAGTGATGATTTTCTAACTACCTACTCCCTCCGTTTCTAAATAAGTGACTACATGAAGCAAAATGAGTGAATCTACACTCTAAAATATGTCTACATACGACATACATTCGTTTTTTGTAGTCCATTTAAAATGTCTAAAAAAACTAATATTTAGGAATGGAGAGAGTAGTTGAGTTTTCTTTCGTTTGTCAGATACACGAATTACTGCATAACCGAGAAGTGCAGAGACTTCACACTTCTGTTCCGCTGAAGCGGCACAACAAAATCACGAGGTCGTGCTCATGTATGTCCGATATTTTTATTTTTCATTTTTATATTTTGTATATCCAATGCCTGCGACCCCGTTTTATAGCACCGTAAAACACTGAAATGGGAGTAGAACACATAAGTAAACAAATTCATTTCGTGGATGTACTCGACGGTAGCTGCAAAACTCAAGAACCGAACACATGAAGTGCGCAGTCTTCACATGAACACCTTTGCGAACCAGGTTCAGTGAAGTCTGCACAGCTGAAGATTGATTGAGCACATGCACAACTTCAGTGAAAGGCGCTCAATTTTCTGTCAGGAAAAGTGAACCGGGATTTTGGAATTTATTTTTTGTGGGGATTGTTTTTGGGGAATTTGTTTGAGTACATGGCCTACCTAAAACAAATTTGTTTCTGACGGGCCGTGTGAGGTAGAATATGTATTAGCAGAATCAATAACTGATGTAAAAATAATTCAGAACCAAATCCTTTGCGCCTCCATCCGAGAACCCTCATAAAACAAATGCAGTTAGATAAGACCATGCCACTTTATTAAATAACTGATAGTCGTCATTAGCCACTTTTCTATATTTCAAGGATTTCATCAGTGCACACCACCACTGTGAGATGCTTAAGCTTCAGTGATTCCTAAGTGGGAAAAATGATTATTAGTTACAAATATTTTTGCACATTTAGATAAACTAGATAAATACATTTAATATTTATAATGATGTGATAATATAATGAATGCCACCTTGTGAACCGTCGCATCATGTCACCACACACCTCGACTAGAAGTGCCATGTTTTAGTAAAGACAATCTTTGTGTGTGCACCCACCTTCACTTCTTATATTTTCTTTTGTGTCGACAACAATCAGGTAGGGGATGTACTTACAGGCAGTAATGCGCGATGATATTCCTCAGCTCACTTGGACACTCAGCGCATATATAGTGACATGTGCCTAACTCACTATAATCGTGCGATCCATTATCCTGCCTTAAAAACATGATATCCATTTATACCAAGATATATGAGAATCGGTAACTAATGTGTAATACTCCCTCCATTTTAAAATAAGTGTCTCAACCTTAGTACAACTTTATACTAAAATTCATATAAAATTAAGATATTTATTTTGACACGGAGTAAGCACATGATTTGTCAAGTATAAAAGCAGCGCGTACACGAGGAGTAATATGTCAGGTTAGGCGGCGATTGCTAGCCCACGTGATTAAGCATAGTAGCTATGCGTAGCTAGGACTCAAATGCCCACGCCTATCTAGCTCCATAAAAGCTAGTGCTAGCTCCGGTAGACCTCTACACGAAAACAACCCACATCAGGCATAAGCAGTGAGTGAGTGCAGCGACCTTCGATCAGCTATATCCTGCATCGATCTGGTCATGGCTGTAGCAATGCGCCCGAGGCTCGTTGCCGTGGCGGCACTGGTCACGCTGATGTGTGTCGTTGCTGTGGGCCAGGTACCCGCACCTGCCGCTGGCGGTGCGCCGGTGTGCGACTTGGTCGATCAGGACGTCGTGAATGCGTGCTTCAAGAGCTTTGGAGAAGGTATGAAAAATGCCATTGCAGACAGGCGTTTTTCGGGGGGGGTAAGGTCATTAAGGTTGGAGTGGACTGCTGCATAGCCTTTGGAGGCCACTCGTGCCTCTGCAAGATGAAGAAGGCGTGGAAGGCTCAGGCAAAAGTGCCCAGAATAATGTGCAATGCGTAAGGGAAAAGGCATGTTAGCGAGCGTGTCATGCATGCAAGACCTCTAGTTCGTTGGATATGTGTGTTTCTTGCATGTTGGTTTCAAGCGGTCGATGTCCATATGCTCCTTGTTTGCTTTTATTTTCTTGCGTGTGTCATGTGAGTATGTTCAGTTTTTCTACATATGAGAGCGTTGTTTGGTCAGTTGTGTCTTTTTAGTTTGTACCAATCAAAAATAAATGTGGGGGGAATTTCTTGTTTCATCCTGTTTTGTTTGTACATTACTAGCAAAAGAGCACATCCGTTGCGACGGGAGAAAAAACATTGTATGTCCATATAGCTCAAGACCAGTCGTAGGTCCACGTCCTCTATTTGAACACTATGCCTCATCAGTGTCGCCACTTTTCATCCTCTTTCTATTCTTGTTTGGGGAGATCATGAGCGATGCACAAAAATCCTCTATCTCCTAGGTTAATATAATAGGAAGACCATTAGTATTGCACAATGATACTCTATCCTTTTCTGTTCGTGAATACGCAACGTTTGTGTATCATTTCATTGATAGAAGAGAATAGAGAAAGTACAAGATAGGGTACAATACACTACACGAATACTAAGGCGCGAGTATGGTGCGCGGAGCAGAGGGAAGAGGGATACTCAGCCCGAACAAGGGACACACACGGTTAAACCCACCTTGCCCGGCCTCCGACCACATAAGGCAAGGAGACACGGGGCACAAGGCACCCATACCGTGTCACGACTAACACAAGGCACCATCTCCAAATGGCCGCGGCTTCAGACTCGACATGATCAATGTACTCCCACCGAGAACGCCTAGAGATCGGCGAGTGGGTTGCAGGACCCGGCCAGGCCGAAGACGGAAACCATGGGAGAAGCACCTGTGAGGACGTACATAGCGCCTAGGATGCCCACGCCATGAGATGCAGCCCGAACCGACGCGATCGCTCGCAAGCCATGAGATGCCCACATACGCTACAGTCCCAAAAAGTTCTCAAAAGTTGTATACAAATTTTCCCTTCAAAACGGACCAAAAACCACACGCTACTGTGTTTTGGTTCGTTACAGTCCTTTCTCGTTTTTCTCTCTTTGTTTTGAGTCCAAGCCGGTTTTTCTTTTCACGATCTTTTTTTGCGGGGAAATGAGGGCTCTTTTATTCAATCAAAGAGGCTGCAGCACTATTAGCCATAAGGCTGGTTACCAGCAACCCAGGAGGGGAGTTCAGCCAACACTCCGACACCTCTAGTGTCCATGCATGTCTAGCACATAGATGGGCCGGGACATTGGTGTGTCTCTATACATGACGAATAGAAAAAGCTGAGAAATTTGAAGCTAAACCCTCAATATCTAGCAACACCGGCGCTATTAGCGAGCGCGAAGTACGACTCGAGTTCCAAAGTTGGGCAACCTCCGAGCTGTCAGTTTCCATCTCGACTCGCACATAGCCACGAAGCTGGGAAAAGTTCACTCCCTCCCGGAGAGCTAGCACCTCCGCCACCAATGGATCAGTAAAGCCCTGGAGTGGCTTGCACCAGGCACCAAGGAAAGATTCAGATGTTCTGGCAACGCCTCCCAGCCCGCATACACTGGCCTCCATGGATAGGCCTGCATCCGTATTGATCTTGATACAATCATTCTCAGGTGGCCGCCATCCATGACCTGGTAAGATCTTTGCATGCTGGTCCGGTAATTCCAGCAGTGCCAAGGCCTCCCTAGTCTTCTTCATTGATACAATAGGATTCAAGCTCGCCCGGTCATGAGTTATATTGTTTCTTGAGGTCCAGACCGCCCACATGACCGTGATGATTTTCGCTTGGTCCTTCTCATCAAATCTGGGGTCGCATAAAATGTCCCTAGACCATGTTGCTGTATGGAGCTCCGGGAGTTTGATCTGCAGCCACTCCCTCGCCTCCTGCCAGAATTTTGTTGCATGTGTGCACTTCATTAATGCATGATACAAATCCTCGTCTGCAGCAAGGCAGACTTTGCATCGAGCCAAAGTTGCTATGTGTCTGTGCTTGAGGGAACTCTCCGTAGGCAAGATTCCTCTCAACACTCGCCACCAAAACACTCGCACCATTGCCACAACTTTCAGCTTCCAAAGTCTAGTCCACAACTGTTTTTGTTTCTCTGAAGATTCTGTAGCCGTCCCTTCCTGAAGAGCACCATGCTCGTTCTGAGTCATTAGAGAGCGGTACACGGATTTGACAGAGTAGTTACCAGACTTTTCAGCGGTCCATGCAACCGAGTCAGGTCCACCACCAATCCCCAGGGGGATATTAAGAATGGCCTCTGCTTCGGGAGCAATAAAATGTTCTCTCGCCATATCAATCTTCCACATGCCTATGTCCACATCAATAAGTTCAGAAACTGTTGCTATATCAGTGTTACCTGTGTGAACAGAAGGCTTCAGGGAAATCAGCCCGGGCACCCAGCTGTCGTGCCAAACCGACACCGTAGTGCCGTCTCCAACTCATTTGATCAGCCCAGCACCCACTAGTAGAAAAAGGCTCATTTGTCCCAGTTCATAAGGCCCATCTGTCCCGGTTGGGGAACCGGGACTAAAGGGTCGTTACTAATGCCCTAGGCCTTTAGTCCCGGTTCTTATACAAACCGGGACAGATGGGCCTCCACGTGGCCGCTCCGGCGAGCCCAGGCAGGAGGGCCTTTGGTCCCGGTTGGTAGCACCAACGGGGACCAATAAGCTTCCACGCGTCAGCATTTCAGCGACTGGTTTTTTTTGAAAGGAGGTGGTTTAGGGGTTTTGGGGGTTAATTTAGGTTGGTATAGGTAGCTAATAGAGAGATGTGTCCTATCTTATCTCCGTGCTACTGCTACTGCTATGCCTAAACATGACTTAGATTGAAGTGAGGCAACATGTGGTGCATGTCGAAAGTAATACTAGTCATAACTTGATCAAGTTTGGATTGTACTACTTTCGACATGCACCACATGCATGTTGCCTTCACTTCAATCCAATCCATGTTCATTTCATCCACAGATATATAATAACTCTTCATGCTCACATCATGCATCATCATAATAACAAGTCCTACTAATCATCATCATACAACTTCTACTCGTTATTAATAACAAGAAGTCATACGATCATCATCCTGATAGTCATCGAACCAACCCTACTTTGTTCTTAGCACATGATCATTAGTATTAGGTAGGACCTAAATACCCTCTTTAAGGTAAAATAGCATAAAACAATACAGACCCTGACTCTCCATTATGGAGAATGGAGATCATCCTGTCTCCAATTCTTGCGCTTCGCTTCCTTTTGCTTCCAAGAACCTCCTTACGACTATCCATACATTTTTTTTCCATTTATTGATTAGCATGTCTCCACTTCTTTGAGAAATCCGGTATGGACAGTTGAGATTCGTGGGATGACCTGGATATATGTTCAAAACACGAAGGCTGCCATTCTGATACATCAAATGAGGCACACAATCCTCTGGGATTCTCTGTTGAAAAACATAGTAATAACTTCATAGTTAGCAATGATGTACTAGTTTTAGAAGTATGCAAAAGATGCACGGATGTCGTAATAGTAAAATATCTTACCAGGGTATCTCCATGGTAGTTACCATAGTTCAACACGTGCACTAGTGGCACGTATTGACCATAATGTTGAGGAGTTTGATTATAGATATTATAATTCTCAATATCAGTACAAAATCCGACCAGATGATTTTTCTCCTGATAAGTTAATTCGGAGCCATCGGTGTAGTGTTTTTTGTCTACCATGTTCCGCACATTGTTTGAACAATCAAAATAAGCTGTCAACTATTTTGAAATAAACAATATAAATTAGCTAATAACTATGTTTGAGAAACCCACATAGTGGTAGAACTGGAGGCGTATCAACAAGGACCCAAATGTCCATATTGTCTTGCTTGATTTCAGGATCACCAAGATCCATGGTGACAAGCATACCCTCATCAAAACCATACATCTTGCAAAATGCTTCCCAATTTTGGCAACCAAAATGGGTTACGCTCTCAGCATTATACATATTTACTTCAAAATCCACATCATGATGGGTCCTTAGGTGAATTTTCTTTGTTTCAAAATTTTCATGGTCTTCAAAATCCATCCTCTCCAAGACATAGCGTCTTGCATGGCATGGGATAAGCTATACTCGAATTATAAAAGATGAAAATTACACGTTGAAATAGTTGAAGTCATGCTTAATTACGAAAAAAACACTTGTCGCCGTTGCGTACCGTTTCAACATCGAAGGTCTCCTCGAGCTTAATGCTGAAGCGCCGATCATCGTCCAGGTGAGGCCTGTCGCACAAACCTCGATCGTCGTGGCACCACCCGCACTCCCCCGGGAGACTTTCGTCGGCCGATGATGACATTTCCTACGTTCATAATTCAAAGATTAAACTTGTACAATTAAATATATGTACTACAAAAACTAAATTAGATCATTATTATTCATCACGGGTTGACTATCGGTTTGTCGAGTCTTTTCTTGAAAACTCTCACCTCAAGTGGTGTATACATTCGACCATTGGTGATGGTCGCTCCTCCATTTGTCCCCGAGTGCATTACACCAAAATGTCTAGCACACGGGAATGAAGGAGAAGCGCCCCCCACGACAACAGTCGGGATTCTTCGTCCTCTCATATATATATGGTGGAACTCTCCCTCACTGATTCCTCTATGACATTTGCGACCATCGGTGATGGTAGCTCCTCCTTTCGTTCCCGAGTGCATTACACCAAATTGTCTAGCACACGGGAACGGAGGAGAAGCTACCCCCACGACACCAGTCGGGATTCTTCGTCCTCTCATATATGGTGGAGACTCGACAGACTTAAAGTCAACCCGAAATATCGTTTAATTATCTTTCTAAAAGAGGATTTGGCTGGTCTCACCTCAATGTCGGAGGGGGTCAGTGACGGGGACGACGGCGGGGATGATGGAGGGGCCGGGGGCTCCTAGATTTCTGCAAAAACAAAAACCCTATAAGCTATCAACTAATCATATGCATATGCCTTGCATAGTGCTCTCCAATTTTAGCATTCAAAGTAGGAGTAGTTTTCCAATTTGAGCATTCAATAAGCAAAATCAAATCGCAAAATAAAGTAGTATTCAAATTAGGATGCATTCAATTATAAGCAAAACTACAACATCTCCATGCGTCCGTACATCATCGAATATTATCACTAATACACCTCGAATACTATCATACATATCGCCAGTACAGCTAGAACCGTAGCGCCCGACGGGTATCGGCACGGGCGGTGGACACCCAAAGGGAAGGAACCATCACAGGATCATAGCTCCAGTGAGATCCCTGAAGAACCTGCCAGGTATTGTCGAACCTGCCCTCCAACGCAACCATGTAGCGACGGACGTGCCAGTCCTCCTCGTTGACACGGTGACGTACCACCTCCGCGGTGTCCGGAAGCCTCGGCACCGTCACTGGCCCACACGACCGCCACCAAACAAGTATCGGGTCAACGACGGGCTGGCTCCTCACCAACCTACGCCCCCGGAAGGTAGCACCTCCCAAAACCAGCCCGGCGGAGCCCAGTCCCGGACATGGCCCCTCTGATCAAGCCGGCCTCCTCCGCCGAGTCGACGACGAGGATGCGGGATAGGCATCGTCGACGTCGATGCGGGAATAATTGCTTTAACTAAAAAAAAAACAAACTAGTTATATTAATTTCCTTACTATAAATAGAATAAAGTAGTACTTACTAAAAATAAACTAGCTAGTTTAACTAATTCTATTAAACACTTTCTAAGTAGTACTTACTAAAAGTTACCGGGGAGGGGGGTACGTATATCGACAACGACATACCCAATAAAAAATAAGAAGAGGAAGAAGAAGAAAAAAAAGAGGAGAAGAAGAAAGGAATAGAGGAGGAGATCGAAGAAAAAAAAAGAAAAAAAAAGAGGAGAAGAAGAAGGAATAGAGGAGAAGAAGAAAAAATAGAATAATATATTATTCTTTCTCTTCTTCTTCTCCTCTATTTCTTCTTCTTCTACTCTTTTTTTTCTTCTTTTTCATCTTCTTGTTTATTTCTCCTCTTCTTCCTCTCCTCTTCTTCTTATTCTTCTTCTTCTCCTTCTTCCTCTTCTTATTTTCCTTTTTTCTCTCCTTCTTTTTCTTCTAAATATGAACATACATAAATGACTTTGATCATACACAATTTTCAGATTCCTACACAATATGAACATATACATAAATTGACAAAGAAAATTCTATGAACAAAAAAAATCATAAAAATTCTATGAACAAAATTACAACAGAAAAAAATCATAAAAATTCTATGAAAAAATTGATATATTATTTGCATATATATGAACATACAAACATTTGCTTATTCAATAATAATATCACCAAAAAATCTAAACTACACATCTAAATTACAACAACTAAACTAACTACACATCTAACTACACGTCCAAATTAATACAACTAAATTACAAATCTAAACTACACATATATAATAGCTAGGGGGCGCGGCGGCAGCAGCGGCGGCCATTACAGGGAGGAGGAGGGGATCGGGGCGGCGCTCACAGGGTGCGCGACGACGGCGACGAGGAGGCAGCGTCGGGGCAGGGGCGGCGTGGGGCGGCGACGGCGTCGGGGCGGGGCGGGACGGCGTCGGGGCGTGGCGCAGGGGCGCGGCCGGCGACGGCGTGGGCTCGATGGCGGCGGACGACGTCGGCGTGGGCTCGGGGGCACGGGCGACGGCGACGGCGGCGGGGCAGCCTGGCGGCGCCGAGGAGGTCGGCGTCGTCGGGCGGCAACTGGCGATGAAATCTGAAAAAAAATGCTAAGTGCTGGCTTATATAGGAAAAGCTTTAGTCCCGGTTCGTGGCACAAACCGGTACCAAAGCCCACCTTCAGTCCCGGTTGGTGCCACCAACCGGGACCAAAGGCCTCTTTTCAGCAGCCCAAAGGGCGGGAAGCAGAGGCCTTTGGTCCCGGTTGGTGGCACAAACCGGGACTAAAGGGGGGGCATTGGTGCCGGTTGGTGCCACGAACCGGTACCAATGTATGCCTTTAGTACCGGTTGGTGGCGCCAACCGGGACTAAAGGCCTTGTGCTGCCCGCATCGCGGCACGAAAGTTTAGTCCCACCTTGCTAGCTGGGGGAGCTCGAGAGTGGTTTATAAGCCCCACTCCCGCTGCCCTCTCGAGCTCCTCTCAAATGCAGGCTTTCGGGCCTAAACACACTGTATATGCTTGTGGGCTTATTGGGCCTTCTACGGGCTTGAATCCTGGCCCATGGGTGGGTTTCTAGTCATATTCAGGCCGTGGTGGCCCAGTAGGTGGCGTTTTTTATTTTTCCTAGTTTATTTCTTTTCTTTTTTGCTTTATTTATTTTATTTTGTTTCTACTTACAACAAAATACTTATTTATTTTATTTCTAATTAATTATTTATTTTATGATAATTCTTTTTGCTATTAAAGTTTCTAACAAAAAAAATCTTTATGAAAATTCTTTTTGCTTAATGATTTTGAACAGAAAAAACTTTGATAATTTTAGTTGCATCAATTTTATATAATTTTAGTTTCAGTAATACTAGAGGTTGCTTATAATGTTTTGAACAGAAAATACGTTGATAATTTTAGTTTCATAAATTTTATTTATGTTTTTAAAGTTTATTTTATTTTGTTTCTACTTATATATTTTATTAAAGTTTATTTTATTCTGTTTCTAATTACTTATTTATTTTTTATGATATTTGTTATTTTCCATGCATTTACTGTTTATTTTGAGCTATAAGACCCTGAAATTGAAAAGCACTAGAAATGAACTCTGAAAAGGTTGAAAGTTGGCATGGTATCATCATTTCACCCACATAGCATGTGCAAGAAAGTAGAGAGGGTTACGGCAAAAACTGGATGCACTTCGTATACAAAACGGACAATCTGTTTCGAAGTATCAGGATTTCATACGGAAACTCGTCTGTTACAACATGCATTTCAAATGAACTACGAAAAGGTTGAAAGTTGGCATGGTATCATCATAATAGTTGTGGAGAGAAAGTCTTCATTTTTTTCGCTTGTGTGCTTTGCTTATTGCGCCATAACCATGGATAATCTTCACCGTTTATCAGGATGCTTGGGTCAGCCTTGACTTTGAAGGGAGGAATTTCATGAAACTTTTCATAATCTTCAGACATGTCTGTCTTGCCCTCCACTCCCATAATGTCCCTTTTTCCTGAAAGAACTATGTGGCGCTTTGGCTCATCGTATGATGTATTCGCTTCCTTATCTTTTCTTTTTCTCGGTCTGGTAGACATGTCCTTCACATAGATAACCTGTGCCACATCATTGGCTAGCACGAACGGTTCGTCAGTGTACCCAAGATTGGTCAGATCCACTGTTGTCATTCCGTACTGTGGGTCTACCTGTACCCCGCCTCCTGACAGATTGACCCATTTGCACTTAAACAAAGGGGCCTTAAAATCATGTCCGGAGTCAAGTTCCCATATGTTCATTATGTAACCATAATATGTGTCCTTTCCCCTCTCGGTTGCTGCATCAAAGCGGACACCGCTGTTTTGGTTGGTGCTCTTTTGATCTTGGGCGATCGTGTAAAATGTATTCCCATTTATCTCGTATCCTTTATAAGTCAATACAGTCGAAGATGGTCCCCTGGACAACGAGTACAGCTCATCACAAACAATGGTGTCACCTCTGAGACGTGTTTCCAACCAACTGCTGAAAGTCCTGATGTGTTCACATGTAATCTAGTCGTCACACTGCTCCGGGTGTTTGGAGCGCAGACTGTTCTTGTGTTCATCGACATACGGGGTCACCAAGGTAGAGTTCTGTAGAACTGTGTAGTGTGCTTGAGACCAAGAATGCCCGTCCCTGCATATTATTGCTACCCCTCCTAGCGTGCCTTTTCTAGTCAGTCTCCCATCATACCGCGATTTAGGGAGACCTATCTTCTTAAGGCCAGGAATGAAGTCAACACAAAACCCAATGACATTCTCTGTTTGATGGCCCATGGAGATGCTTCCTTTTGGCCTAGCACGGTTACGGACATATTTCTTTAGGACTCCCATGAACCTCTCAAAGGGGAACATATTGTGTAGAAATACGGGGCTCAGAATGACAATCTCGTCGACTAGATGAACTAGGACGTGCATCATGATATTGAAGAAGGATGGTGGGAACACCAGCTCGAAACTGACAAGACATTGCGCCACATCACTCCTTAGCCTTGGTATGATTTCTGGATCGATCTCCTTCTGAGAGATTGCATTGAGGAATGCACATAGCTTCACAATGGCTAATCGGACGTTTTCTGGTAGAAGCCCCCTCAATGCAACCGGGAGCAGTTGCGTCATAATCACGTGGCAGTCATGAGACTTTAGGTTCTGGAACTTTTTCTCTGGAATATTTATTATTCCCTTTATATTCGCCGAGAAACCAGTCGGGACCTTCATACTGAGCAGGCATTCAAAAAAGATTTCCTTCTCTTCTTTGGTAAGAGCGTAGCTAGCAGGACCTTCGTACTACTTTGGAGGCATGCCGTCTTTTTCGTGCAAACGTTGCAGGTCCTCCCGTGCCTCAGGTGTATCTTTTGTCTTCCCATACACGCCCAAGAAGCCTAACAGGTTCACGCAAAGGTTCTTCGTCACGTGCATCACGTCGATTGAAGAGCGTACCTCTAGCTCTTTCCAGTAGGTAGGTCCCAAAATATATATTTCTTCTTCCACATGGGTGTGCGTCCCTCAGCGTCATTCGGAACAGCTAGTCCGCCGGGACCCTTTCCAAATATTACATGTAAATGAGAGACCATAGCAAGTACGTGATCACCGGTACGCATGGCGGGCTTCTTCCGGTGATCTACCTCGCCTTTGAAATGCTTGTCTTTCTTTCGACATTGATGGTTGGTCGGGAGAAATCGACGATGGCCTAGGTACACATTCTTCCTGCATCTGTCCAGGTATATACTTTCGGTGTCAGCTAAACAGTGCGTGCATGCGTGGTATCCCTTGTTTGTCTGTCCTGAAAGGTTACTGAGAGCGGGCCAATCATTGATGGTCACGAACAGCAACGCCTTTAGGTCAAATTCTTCCCCCATGTGATCATCCCCCGCACGTACACCTGTTCCATTCCACAGCTGTAAGAGTTCTTCAACTAATGGCCTTAGGTACACATCAATGTCGTTGCCAGGTTGCTTAGGGCCTTGGATGAGAATTGGCATCATAATGAACTTCCGCTTCATGCACATCCAAGGAGGAAGGTTATACATACATAGAGTCACGGGCCAGGTGATGTGATTGCTGCTCTGCTCCCCGAAAGGATTAATGCCATCCGCGCTTAAAACAACCCATACGTTCCTTGGGTCACTTGCAAACTCAGCCCAGAACTTTCTCTCAATTTTTCTCCACTGCGACCCATCAGCGGGTGCTCTCAACTTCCCGTCTTTCTTATGGTCCTCACTGTGCCATCGCATCAACTTGGCATGCTCTTTGTTTCTGAACAGTCGTTTCAACCGTGGTATTATAGGAGCATACCACATCACCTTTGCAGGAACCCTCTTCCTGCGGGGCTCGCCCTCAACATCACCAGGGTCATCTCGTCTGATCTTATACCGCAATGCACCGCATACCGGGCATGCGTTCAAATCCTTGTACGCACCGCGGTAGAGGGTGCAGTCATTAGGGCATGCATGTATCTTCTCCACCTCCAATCCTAGAGGGCATACGACCTTCTTTGTTGCGTACGTAGTGTCCGGCAATTTGTTATCCTTTGGAAGCTTCTTCTTCAATATTTTCAGTAGCTTCTCAAATCCTTTGTCAGGCACAACATTCTGTGCCTTCCACTGCAGCAATTCCAGTACGGTACCGAGCTTTGTGTTGCCATCTTCGCAATTGGGGTACAACCCTTTTTTGTGATCCTCTAACATGCGATCGAACTTCAGCTTCTCCTTTTCACTTTCGCACTTTTCCCTTGCATCAACAATGACCCGGCGGAGATCATCATCGGGCACATCGTCTGGTTCCTCTGGATCTTTAGCTTCCTCTTGATCGGCAGCTTCCCGTTGCAGCATCACCGTATTCAGGGGGCACATAGTTGTCATCGTCCTCCTCTTCTTCGTTGTCTTCCATCATAACCCCTATTTCTCCGTGCTTCGTCCAAATATTATAGTGTGGCATGAAACCCTTATAAAGCAGGTGGGTGTGAAGGATTTTTTTGTCAGAGTAAGACCTCGTATTCCCACAATTAGGGCATGGACAACACATAAAACCATTCTGCTTGTTTGCCTCAGCCACTTCGAGAAAATTATGTACGTCCTTAATGTACTTAGAGGTGTGTCTGTCACCGTATATCCATGGCCGGTTCATCTGTGTGCATTATATATAATTATGTGTGTCAAAAGTAAGAAAACTAGACAAGTATATATACAAAGTAAGCTTTTTTTTTTCTTTCAAAAAGAAGATAAGAACAAGAGGCTCACCACGGTGGTGCCGGCGACGAGATCGGCGCGGACGATCGACGGCGGTGAAGACGAGGACGGGGCGTGACGGACCGCTAAACCTAGACAAATCTTGAAAAAAATGGAGCTCGGAGGTCGAGCTTCGAGAGGAGAAAGCTTAACTAATGTGGCTCGGGCATTTCATCGAACGCCTCATGTGCATAGGAGGTGAGCTAGAGCACCCAATGCCCTCCCCCTCGCCGGCCAGCAAAAAACAGAGCACTGTGGAGTGCTCTGCTCGCCGGCGATGGGGTATATATAGGCAACTCATTGGTCCCGGTTCGTGGCTGGAACCGGGACTAAAGGCCAGCCTTCTGTCCCGGTTCCTGCCACGAACCGGGACCAATGGTTGTGGGCTAGGAGCGAGGCCCATTGGTCGCGGTTCGTGCCAAGAACCGGGACAAATGGGCCCAGACGAACCGGGACCAATGCGCACGAGGCCCGGGCCGGCCCCCTGGGCTCACGAACCGGGACAAATGCCTCCATTGGTCCCGGTTCGTGGCAGAACTGGGACTAATGGGCTGGCCAGGCCCGAACGAAAGCCCCTTTTTCTACTAGTGACCCAACGCTTTCCTGCCGGCGATGATCGCCCGCCACGTAGTCGAGGCACACTTTGGGATGGTGGCCTCCATGAATTCATTGTTCGGGAAATACTTGCCCTTAAGAACTCGAGCACAAAAAGATTCCGGGTTCGTAATCAGATTCCATCCATGCTTTCCAAGTAGAGCTATATTAAAGAGCTCCAAATCACGAAAACCCATCCCTCCAGCAACCTTTGGTTTAGCTAGTGAAGGCCAATCGATCCAGTGTAACGATTGCCGATGAACCGAGCTGCTCCACCAGTACCTCGCCATAACCGAGGATAAGCATTTGCAAACCTTCTTTGACAATTTAAAACAACTCATTGAGTGTGTTGGTATTGCTTGGGCCACGGCCTTAATCCTGACCTCTCTTCGGGCGCATGAGATGAGCCGTTCAGTTCCTCCTTGGAGCTTGCTTCTCAGCCTCTCTCCAAGATACTCAAAAGTTCTACTGGTTATGCGACCAATGGCAGTTGGGAGACCCAGGTAACGCTCATTGAACGCTTCAACTTGGATGCTCAAAACAGCTTTCATATTTTGGCGTACCGGCTCGGGTGTGTTAGGACTGAAGAAAACTGAACTTTTGTCCCTGTTTACACATTGACCCGAATAGTCCCCATAAATCTGGAGCACCTCATTAAGCCTGAGTGAACTAGACAGCTTGGTATTCATAAAGATGAGACTATTATCTGCAAAAAGTAGATGATTGACCAAAGGTGAACGGTAGCTGACCCGAATTCCTCTATCTACCATGGCTGTTCCTTCTGTGTCTTTTCACGATCGCTACAGTGTTCGTTGCTACAAAGTTTACGTATTTTTTTTTGTCACGTATGTCTGAATAAGGAAAGGCGATACAGCTTAATGGGCCGACCCGGTTCGCTCGGCCCTTTGCGGCTCGCTGCTGTTGGACGGACGCAGCGAGCGTAGGTCACGGTATTTTGCGATCCAAAACAGTTAGGGTTTTGTTCCAATCGTGAAAGGAAACCAGATCGATCTTCCCAAGTCCCGGCAATGGCATCGCCGTCGCTCCCTCCCACAGCAACAGCATGCCAAGCCAACAACGGCGACAGCGGCAGCACCGCGCCCATGGCCGGCACCGCCAACGGCAGCGTCCTCCTGCCCCACGACTTGCTGTACGAGATCCTCCTGCGCCTCCCCGCGAAGCCGGTCTGCCGCCTCCGCGCCGTCTGCCGGTCATGGCGGCTCCTGCTCTCCGACCCGTCCTTCGTCGCCGCCCACAAGGAGCGCCACCACCACCACCTGCTCGTCGCCGACATCAGATGGGAGACGTCGGCCGAAGCCCCTCGCGTGGACTTCCACATCATGGACACGTCCGGGCACAGGGCGAGGCAGATACGGTTCGATGACAACCCTCACGCCGGAAACCTCAGCTGGAGCACGGCGTTTAGAAAGAGAAACCACGACCAGCTGCTCTGCCTCGTCGGCGCGGACAGTCACGCCCGCGTGATCGACCCGGCCACTAGCGTCGTGTTACTCTTGCCGGATGACCGCCCAGATGATCACCATTACCACCATTACGGCTTCTCCAGACGTTTTGCACTAGGTCGGTCCTCCACAACAGGAGACACCAAGGTGCTGGTCGTCGCCGGATGGTACGCGAAGGTCCTTACCCTCGGCGATGGAGCCGGTAAGTGGCAGAAGACAGGTTACCCCCCAGTAACTTTAGCAACTTCAGCCAGGAGTGTGGCCCTGGTCAAGGGCGTCCTCTATTTCTTGGCATGCAAACACCTTGGCATCGCAGCGTATGACCTCGAGGAGGAGGAATGGCGGCCGGATCTCCTCAACTTGCCGCTGCCAGTCGACGGAGACATTGCCCTGGCCGAACTGAGTGACAGCTTGGTTGCAGTCTACGGCCGTAGCCGCATACCTGACTATACTGACGTCTTCATGGATATGTGGTTCCTCACGGACTCCGAGGAGGTTCCGTGGTCGAATCGATACACGATCACCATGCCATACCAAGATCAAGGTTGCCGGAGCCCGTGTGAGGCAAGTCGCGGCCATCCCCTGTGGGAGATGGATGATGGGAGGATTCTGTTGTGGGTGTCGAATGACAAGACGCGGGCACAGTTGCTGCAGGTGTATGATCCGAGAACAAATACTTACACGGACGGAGTTGAGATGTCATGCCACTCATTGATCGGTGTTTACAAAGGGAGTTTACTTGCTGGTCTTCCGTGGATCAGGAACTACGGGTTTTTTGGGAGAATTAAAAGAGCATTCGATTACAGTTTGGCAGCCATACATTACTTCACAGGTGTGGCTATATCTCGGTCGACTTAAATTTGATGAAGTTAAGTCAAATGATGTCACTATGTTATTTTATATGTATTTCATCATTATTATTTATTTTATTTATTTTTCCGTTATTTTTTCTCTGGATTTATGTTTTCTAATACATGGAATATTTGTGGAACTTGGTTTCTATATAATTTGGTGAATTTGGTCATGAATATTTTGTTATTATATAGATGTAAAAAAAATATTGAATGTATATTGTGTAATAGATTTCACATGCATGGTTGTATGTTGTGGTAGATCTTTTACCATGCAAGGTAGCATGTTGAGATGACCACTTTCTCATGCATGGTTGCATGTTGAGGTTGTATAGCTGCTTGTCGAGATGAATAGATGTAGTGGGGATCAGTCTCTTAACTATATAAATATTTGATTATTGTATAGATGTAAAGTGTTTATGGAATATAAATAGTATAATAGTTTCCCTGTCCATGGTTCCATGTTGAAGTAGATCTTTTCACATGCATGGTAGCATGTTCAGGTGATCTTTTTTCCATGCATGATTGCATGTTGAGGTGACATAGTTGCATGCCGAGATAAGATGTAGTGGGGATCACTCTCATAGCAATATAGAATTAGTACTACATTATGTAATTTGATTCAATGGAAACATTCTAGGCAAGATTGCTTGAATATTCCAATAAACAAACTCATTCCATAAAGTAATCGGTCCACAAATTGATACATTTTTATGAAGTACATACATACCAAACTCATACATAGACATAAAAGAATTCCCCATGCTTTCATTGGCATGGCTATCCATGTGAGCACGCACAAATCAATGTCAGTCAATTATAGTCAAGTCCTCCATTAATCCGCAAAACCGTCAAGAAAATATAAATCCGATACGAATTAAACCTTTTCCCAAGACAAGGAAACTATGTGCAATTAAAATCATCACCATCGAACTAATGCATGCATCACATCCCAAAATTTTCAAATTTTGGAATGTGAATTATTTAAATTGGGTTGAACTATTTTTTCGTGTGTGATGATTGAACCTAGCTATTTTGACTAGGATTTGATTGAATTTGTTGTTATTAGAGCTCAAATTTTTTTGGAATTATTTAAAAGCCTAAAATTGTTTTTGTGGATTATTTATATTACCAAAATGGAGCTTACAAAATTTTGTGGCCTTTTATTTTAATAATTTTGGTTGGAAATATTACATCCCAAACATTGAATGGACTTCTGTGGAATTTTCCCCAAAACAAGTTGTATTGGTTTTGTTCTGTACCAAACTCAAATCCAAAAGGGAAAAGAAAAGAAAAAACCAACTAAATATACCCAACCCGACCCAGTAGCCCATGCCATATCTAACGCCCGCACGCCTTAGGTTTATTTATTCCAATTTTTTTTAAAATACCATTCAAATTATCAATCTCTTCGCTGAACTAGTGTACAGATACAATTAACAATTGTATTAGATGTGTTGGGGACACAAAAGACTACTTGTATCTTGATAACAGTTTTGTGAGTGCCTACTTTTGAACTACGCCTCTTGCGGATTGGCAAACCCTTAAGTCATACACTTGGGGAAAATTATTGATGTATTGCGATCCTCTGCGATTGAAGGGCCGACAATGCATGCAATAATAGAAGTTTGTAAATTTTAAAAATAAAGAATAGAAGTGTATAGTAGACGTCAACCTGGTGGCAAGAGGAGGAACTATTCCACCAAACCTCTCTCTCTCCTATACCTAAAACTGATTTGGTAACAAAACTTACCGAATCGACCCGAGATGCTTGATACCCACAAGTATAGATAACAATCTAAATGTATAAATCTTTCATCAATGAAACACAAAGCGTCAACTACAAAACAACAATTAACATCGAGAAGTGATCATAGTGATTGATCTACACCAACTTCACATGGATGCGGTCGGAGATGGGGATGGGGGGAGGGGGAGTTGTAGATGAAATTGGTGTACATGGAGTGGATGAAGATGCCTCCATGATGTCTTTGTGTTGGTGATGACGATGGTGAAGAATTCCCCTTGTCGGAGGTAGCGGATCCGACAAGATCGGCCGTCCAAAAAAGAAAATTAGAAAACCAGGGTTTATTTTCAGGCAGACCATGGATGTGTATTAAAGGGGGGAAATATGTGTTGTGGGAGAATAGAGAAAGGAGATGAACAATACGTGGCGGAAAAAGGTTGGGGGAAGAAGATGACAATCTAACTACTGCCTTGCAGAAATAACAGGTTCCCCCCACCTCTCGTTCCCCGCGTCGCCGCCCTGGCGACACGGGCGGAAGACCCAAACCGCGCCGCCGGCTACCCTCCTCGTCGCTCTCCCTCCCCTCGCCGTCGCCGGAGGACACCGCCGAGCTAAGCTCGCGCGGCGGACGGCGGCGGCGGGGCCCTGTTCTCGCCTGGCGGCGGCAGATCTCGGTGGGGGAGGCTCGGTCCACCTCGGCTACACTGCGCGGTAGTTCCAGCGACTGCTCGCAGCGGCGCTCATCTCCGGCGATTCGAAGGGGTTGGCGCCTCTTTCTTCTCCGCGGTGCAGCGGCTGGCTCGCGGATCTGACCTTTGACCGGCGGCTCCTCTTCGGCGGCCAGGGTGGGGTGGCAGCTCCCCTTCTGCCATGTAGGTGCTCGTCTCCGCGCGGATCCGCACCAGGCCGGCTTCTAGAGGCTTCCTCGGCAGTCCTGTGGCGGTGGCTCGCCGATCTGGGCGGCTATGGCCGGATCGACGGGTTGCACGGGTTTGGCCCGGCAACTCGTTCCGGCGAGTTCGGGATGGGGTGGCAGCGCTCCCTCTCAGCTTGTCCTCTCCGACGTGTTTGGGCGGGGTGGCAGCCCCCCTTCTTGGTCCTGGTGCTCGGCGTTCTGGTCTTTGGTCTGTTCTGCAGCAGTGTGGCTGTGGCGGCTTGCCTGATCTGGCCTGCGGCTGGGTCTGGCTCGCTAGCGCTTGTTGGCGGCGAGGTTGGTGGCTCCTGCGTGGTGGTGACGCCGTCATCCCACAGGAGGTGTGTGGGCCAGTGGCAGTGCGGGCCGGCGGCGCTTTGTCGTCGGTGACGTGGGGATGTGCTGTCAAGTCTACTCCGAGCGAAAGTTTGCCCGGCTCTTGCCGGCCGGCGGTGGCGGCACCTACGGGCGTCGTTTCCCTTCTGGAAGGCGCCGCCGTGGAGTTTCTTCGACACGCTTCATTCTCGGATCTGGTTCTTCGGGCAAAAGCCTAGACCCATATGGGTTGGGCAACGACGTCGCCCCCGCGGCGTTTCCCCCTTTGGGGTGTTGCTTTGAAGACCGATGATCCTTCTCCGCGCTTCCCTTGGGCTGGACATACACGGCATCACGTTGGCAGGTGGCCAACCGGTGATGCGAGGTGGGTGTGGCGTTGTGATGTGTGTGGCGACGACAATGGTGGCGAGCAGAGCCGGGTCGCGGCTTGTCCTTCTGATGTCGAAGGTCCGGTGCGCCAATGGGTGTGCCTATGCTGATTTCTGGCTGTGACAGAGAAGTCGGAGCTGCGGGCGGCAGGGCCACTGCGGCAACGATGACTCCATGAGGGCGGTTTTCAGTGGACGGTGCTCTCCGGATGTTGCGTTGGACTAGGTCGATGCGAGGCTTGCAACTTTCTCCTGTGAAACTCGTCAGCAAAATCGGAGCTGTCCTGTCATCGACGCTTTGGTCGATTGTTTGGCGTTTGTGGCCAAGTCGTCCACGAGTGCCCCATGTGGGGTTTGTAATCTTGGTTTTCGCCCGGTTTTTCTCTAATTAACCGGACAACTCTCTTCTTCTTAATCAATGAAAATGGCAAATCTTTTGCCTCGTTTAAAAAAAAAAACATGCCTCCTCTTCAATCCAATGGCCCGGACCTGCTCATTCTGAACTGTCTTATTTAAGAAAAGCATGCAATTGATGAATATGTGCTTTTTTTCCCTTCTGGGCACCCGGCTCAGAATATATTCTTCAGCAAACAGTCTGTGTTCAGTTTGATCCTGGCGCTCTCTACATTGGCTCAACAGTCCTTGAGTTTTCTGACCGATTCCTATAATTGTCCATTGGACAGTGAAAACATGCATACATCTGTCTTGTTCCATGTGAGGTGCAACAACTTTTCGCTTCCGATCGATCAGAGCAGCACGCAAGCAAGCAATATCATCAGGAGCTCAGGTGGTTGTCAACATACATAGAAAATAAAGCACATAAATCACTAAACAAAACGATCTCGTCAGATGCAAACAACGTAACGGTACTGTACGTGCATGGTGCATCCTCTACGTGCATTCTGAAAGAACATATTTCCCCACATATGTATTGAGTGTCAATGACAAGTGATTAAATGACTAATGGTATTCATGAGTATGTGAGCATGTTTTTAGTCCAATAGAAATGAAGTAAAGGTGGTCGGAGAGCACCCCCCCCCACCCCCCCACCCTCCTCACACACACAAGCAAAATGAGGGGGAAAGAGACTGGTATTTGACTTTATGCATGTCTTCAAAACCATAATATTAAGATGGCTTTCATGAAGGATAAAGGGCGAGGTTCGATGCATAAACAAATCCTAGATATAGTTGAATTAATGAGAGACGGTCAAAAAGGTAATCCTAAGTCTTTGACCATTTCCCATCCTCTTGCTTAGACCATGTGGTGGATATTGGAGGGGAGTTCTTTGTAGCCAAGAGATTAGTTCATGGTAGGGTTATTATAGGTGAGTTCTCACCCCTTATTGTTGTTGACGCGAAGGATTAGGAGGTGATTATATGTTAGAAGGGAGAGAGAGGTTTGGTGGAATAGTTCCTTGTATTGCTTGAGCCTCGTGGGCATATATATAGGAGTACATGATCTACTTGGAGTACAAGGCAAGCCAGAATACTTCCTAGTCTAACCTATGTTTCCTAACACAATCAAGTTACTCAACATCCCCCCACAGTCACAACGGTAGCGACGCAGATGGTGAGACTGGAGAAGAATCCGAAGGCAAGCCGACGGACACCCCCCCCCCCCCCACACACACAGCCGTAACGGTCGACGGATCGCCGAGTCGTGGCTGGAATGGAAACCAACAAGGTTACTCAAGCAGGCGGTAGCCCTTTGTGCCGTTTGTCGATGTAGCCAAGAGTGTGGGTGGTGGAGCCGTGGTCGAGGTAGCCGTGCGAAGAATGTTGTGGTCGATGTCGAGTCGGGGTGGCCGGTGTCGCGGAAGTCGTCGTGGAGCCGCGAGCGCAAGAGGGCGCCGAGTTAGCATGGGCGCAGTGGTGTCGAAGTAGGGGTGCGCCGGGAAGAAAATGTTGTTGAGGATGCGTCGCGGCGCGTTTGCCAAGCCTGGGGACACATCATGGACGAAGGCACGCACCGGTGTTGCCAGCACCGGGCATGCATAGACGGACGAAGACGAAGTTGATGAAGCGCCGACCAGGCTTGCCAGGCCCGGGGACACGTCGTGGATGAAGGCACGCATCGGTGTTGCCAGCGTCGGGCATGCGTAGACGAGGGACCTGCACGAGCTGTACGCCATGTCGGAGAAGTCGGAGGGGCCAGCAGAGAAGAACTCGACGACGATTGCGGCGTCCATCGGCGCGGGGCCGATGTCACCAACGGTGGTCGGAGTAGACGAAGTGGCCGGGGTAGATGACGGCGACGCCGGCGACGGGCTGGTGCTTGGACGAAGACAAGGGGGTGGACGAGCGGCGGCGGCGGCCAAAGAAGAGCGGCGGCTGGGTTAGGAGTGCAGCGGCGGTGCTCGAAGTAGGCGAAGAACCCTGACAGCGTGATGAAGACCGGCGCGGACGGTGGCGTTCCCGCGCAAAGGGAGACGGCACGACGCATACCACGGGAGGTCGACGCACTGTGACGGCGGAGTGGACCGCGGGCCGTAGCGCTACGGCCCAAAGGGGCGACGCAGCGGCGGCAGGCAGGTCGGGGCGACGGTGGGAAAACCTCGGAGCGGCGGCGGGGACCGCGGGCCGCGACGCCGCGGCCCGAAGGGGCGACGCAACGGCGGTTCGCGAGTCGGTGCAGCTGCGGGGATGGCCTCGGGGCGGCGGCGGGGACCGCGTATCGCGGCACTACGGCCTGGAGGGCGAGGCACGCGTCGATGCAGCCGCGAGGAGAACCACGGGGCGGCGGCGTTGCGGCCCGACGGGGCGACGCAGCGGTAGCCTGATGCTCGATCGGCGGAGAGGCGCGCGGTACTCGGGACGATCTTCATGGGACCTGTGGAGCCGCGCGTCACCAACGGGCCAGGTTGGTCGCACGGCGTAGAGGAGGCGGATCGTGGCGGCGAGCGGGTGATCAAGCTGATCGCGCGCGAGGTCGGGGATGCCGCTCGGTGGAGGAGTGGTGGCGGCGGAGTCCGGGATGAGGCCGGCGACGACGGACGGCGTGGGACGTCGTGCGGACGAGCTTGTCAGCACCGGCACCCGGGCTGCCAAAGCAGCGCCGGCGCCCGGGCAGCGAGGCCCGAGCGACCAACGTAGCAGCGGGGCCCGAGCTGAGGTAGCCAATGAGTCTGACGCAGTCAGCCCGACGCAGTCGAGGACGAGACCGGTGAGGTAGACCTCGGGGCCGCCGTGCAGACACGACGGAGGCGGGTGATGTGGATCGATGGCGGGCCGGCGCGCGAGCGACGGCTATGATTGGCCGTCGCATGGCACGAGGCCGCCGGGTCGAGGCGATGCAGGTGTCCCGGTCGGAGCAGAGCGGTGACGGCCGGCGCAGGGCGACGCGCGGACTCGGCTCGCGTGGCCGCCGGGTCGGAGGAGAGGCCGGCTGGTCGCGCCGGGGTCGGAGTAGAGGCGCACGGGGGTCGACGGCGGCGGCGGGCGACGCAAACCGATCAAGATTAGATCGAAAAACCAAAAAGAAAAACGCTGATCAAAACGACCGGCGAGAGAGCGAAAAAAACCCGGAGCAAGGGCTCGGGAAAAAGACTCTCTAGAGCAGCCGGCCAACACGGCCGGCGGACGAGCCCTAGGTACGTGCGGCGCGGCCCCGGGGCGGTCGGCCTCCATGACCGCCGCCGGGGGCGGCGCGCGAGTGCGGAAGCGGCGGCGGCTAGGGTTTGGATCGTGATTAGGCTGATACCATGTTAGAAAGGAGAGAGGGGTTTGGTGGAATAGTTCGTTGTATTGCTTGAGCCTCGTGAAGATATATATAAGAGTATATGATCTACTTGGAGTATAAGGCAAGCCAGAATATTTTCTAGTCTAACCTATGTTACCTAATACAATCACGTTACTCAACATTATACGTGGGCAGGCACATGTCTTGTCCTCCTTTCAACTTGCTCACTTTGATTGAATGGCCCCATATGAAACTTAAATGTGTTGTTGACGCATTAATAGACCTTAATTCGGATTTTAAAGTAGGAAAATATGGACTCCATTCCTTTAGTCATGTCGTGCGAGGATAGGTTGCCACAACCAGAGCTGGCCAAACGGGCCGACCTGGCACGCCACGGCCCAACGCATGCTAATTGTGCCCGACACGACACGGCCCACAGGGGTACGACTAGTAAACAGGTCGTGTTGTGCTGGCCCGAAATCACTAATTAAGAGTACTCGTTGCAAAGAACACTCCATCTTTCCAGGTCACGACAAGTGGCGCACATGCAGCGCGCCACTTGTCGTAACCTGGAAGTTTTTTCTTTTTTCGTAGATTCGTTTATTCAAAACGTTTTATCTCT
Organism: Triticum aestivum; assembly: GCF_018294505.1. NCBI lineage: Eukaryota > Viridiplantae > Streptophyta > Magnoliopsida > Poales > Poaceae > Triticum > Triticum aestivum. Next base: position 612,594,417 of record NC_057799.1, read on the forward strand.
TAAACCGTGCGTCCAAATCTCAAACCGTTTTCACCATTGGATTCCTCGCGTCGAGATCTTCAAAACTAGATCCCATGTTGATAGGTTTTGACGAACTTTTTTTACGAAAAAAACCGGATGAAAAAACCGGACGAAATAACCAAACCGGGAGCACGGTTTTTTCCCTTTCCGAAAGAGGCACGCCCGTGCCTCTCGCGAAATCACAACGGTGCCTCTCGTGAAAGCAAAATCGTGACTCTCGTGAAAAGAAAAAAAACAAAAAACATGTTTTTTTCCCTTTCCGAAAGAGGTACGCCCGTGACTCTCACGAAAGCACAACCGTGCCTCTGGCAAAAGATAAACCATGACTCTCGCGAAAGAAAAAAAACAGAAAACGCGTATTTTTTTCACTTTCCGAGAGGCACGGCCGTGACTCTCGCAAAAGCACAACCGTGTCTCTCGCGGAAGCAAAACCGTGACTCTCGCGAAAGAAAAAAAATAGAAAACACGTTTTGTTTTTCCCTTTCCGAGAGGCACGGCCGTGACTCTCACGAAAGCACAACCGTGCCTCTCGCGGAAGTAAAACCGTGACTCTCGCGAAAGAAAAAAAAACAGAAAACGCGGTTTTTTTCGTTTTCGAAACGCACGGCCGTGACTCTCGCTAAAGCACAACCGTGCCACTCACGAAAAAAAACGTGACTTTTCACGAAAGAAAAAAACGTAAATGCGTTTTTTCGCGCAAAATTTTTTTTTGATCGAAACGCTAAGGAAGACCGGGGAAAAACCAAAACGTCGAAAAAACAAGGAAAAAACCGTTTAAAAAGCTGAAAACGCGTGCGGCAAAAAAAAACAAAATATGAAGGGAGCGTCCAGAGCTGCACGTGGCGAATGCCTGAGAGCGCGCGAAGTGGCGCTGATCGTTGCGAGGCTCCCGAAGAAGCGCTCGTTAACTAGTTGCTCCCGTGCTGGCCTGCGTCCTGCGCATAGCAGCCCAGGCACAACCCAAGGATAAACGGGCCATGCCTTGCCCAGCCTAGCAGCCCAGGCACAACCCAAGGTGTGTCGCGTGCCGGGCATGGCCCACTTAGCACATGTCATACCGTGGCTAGCCTAGGCCATGTTGGCATACTAACGGTTTGGCCCAGCTTGCACGACCCAGATGGCCAGCTTTGGCCACAAGTGTCTCCCACTAGGCTAGTAGTTTGACACTTCTACATGCAATATCCGATTGAGACCAGCAACTCTAGGTTAGTGATTTCTTTATTTGATACAATAATGAGACCACAATGTTCCATAACAAAATCCAATGACCATTTTTCATCCCTTTCACTCCAAATTAGGAGGTGGTAATCTTGGTTTGCAAATGGATAAATAAAACACCTAGAGAACCTAAAAACAAGACAACACAAAAAACAAGACACTAATTAGCAAAATTATAAAAACGATCATACATTAGGTAGACAAATGTGATAATTGGAGGAAAAAGAATACATGAACAAATCAACGGAAACACAAAATATTTTTCAAACACATCTTGATTGTATGTTTCCCACGTACACCTAGTCACCGGAACCATTTGACTTGGAACCAGTCCCCAAAAACAAGCGGTGCCAAAGACAATGAACCGAAACAAAAACATGAATTTAGGACCGCATTCACACTAGGACTATCTAGTGAATTGCCCATAGAATTTGGAAATTTCTACCAAGATACTTCTTAGAATTGTATGCTCTAGAATGTTGTACAAGGATACTTATTAATTGTATGATCTAGGACATTGTACCAAGATACTTAAGAATACCGCGATGAAGACATACACATCTAAACACACTACATATTTAAGTGCTAAACGTTAACATACAACATACAAAATAATGTGAGCTTATCTTTTATAATTTGCAATGTATTAAGGAAGATTTTTGTTTGACAAAGGTTATCTCAAGTGTCATGCACTACAAACTAACATAAATACTCTTTTTCTTACATTGTAGTTTATTTGTTTAACTAAATGCTCCCTCTGTAAACTAAAGACTATTAGGTCACTACTCTATTGATCTAAATGGTCTTATATTAGTTTACAGAGGGAGTATTATCCAAAAGTCTCAAATTAGAATCACAACAAACAATAATGACTTTCTATCTTAAGTAACATTTTAAACCAAGTGTGGCGAACTCAATCCGCAATCTCAACTCACGTCAATGTTAATGTTTTGAAAAGTTCCAAAAAAAATGAATTACTTTGCGAGGACAAGATTGGAGACATGTGGTTTTAGTGTTTTACAACTTAAAAGCTTTAGTTTGGCTGGACAATGTAGAAAAGTTGTGGTTTTAGTGTTTACAACTTAAAAGCATTAATAACCAAAAATTGTAAATCAAACCTGCGTCGAAGCCTGCTGATACTAGAACAATATAAAAAATGCAAAGCAGATCAGTTAGAAGATCTACACAATTATATAATTAATATCATTGGTGTTTTTTTATCTAAACTTGTACAACTAAGTAACCCCTACAACTATGTTGAGCGTATATATAAGCAATACATTTATAATTTTTTTTATATTAGTTGACAAGGAGGGTGTCGAAACACAATTGGTGTCATCCTAGGGAGAGAACCATCGGTTGACGCAACCCCCAGCACACAGGGACCATTGTAGTCCTGGTGTTCCTACTGTTAGTGTCGTCTTAGCACACTACGTTGCCTATTTTCCACCACTGATGCCCCTTCCCGGCAACGTCAATCCGCACCACCTTGATACCCCTAAAGTTTTGTTCCCCTCCATCCCGCCCTCACAGACATACCTCGGAGTCTTGGATCATGACGATTCCATTAAGGCCACCATGCCATGACTATCCCCTCGTGTCAAGTTCTCTTGTGCCTCCTCTATGTAGCAATGAAGAATTAGCTATAATGAGAGGGCATGACAGTCAAACGCATAAAAAACCCGCTTGACAATGACCTCATCATTGTCTGGACTAACTGCAATAACAAAGTGTTGTCGAAAATGATGGGGCCAAGAGCATCTTCAATAGATTAATCTATCATTTATCATTCTTAAGAAGTTGCTCCACACTTCTCCCTATTCTCTCAACATGCAGCCCGTCCACATCATCATCTAGCCATGTCAGCATTTCTCCTCGCCTATGGTGAAGCCACGTCACCGTTAAATGCGTCGCTGCAGGCCGCTAGCTTTGTGCTACGTTCGCATGTTTTACTGGCCATCCAACGTGCCTTTCCTTCTGCACACGTACTGTTGAGTCAGGAAAATATTGGTGCCCGCTGCGTTTTGCATGCTGGCTTCCCAGCCCAATAACCGGCGCGCACATTTATCATCTCACTAATTAACACCCTGCCAATTGATTTTCCTTCAATCTCTTCTTCTTCCATATACACCGGTGCCTTTTTTCTTCTCGATGGAATAAATGGAGGAGTAGACGGAGTTGCGCTCCACACAACAAGTACCTCATCTGCATGAGAGGATTCATGACGCATTCAGGTTTAGTTCTTGAAGATCAGCTGTTGGATACTACTCCATGCATGCCTGTCACCTGATGTTCCACACGCCTGTCAACTGATACATGTCTCGAAGAGGAGGTGCAGGCTAGAAATTTCTAGAACCAGCCGGCTATCGGTGAGGGATGCTGCCTCGGGCGCATAGCCACTACCCGCGAAAGCACCCTCTTTATTTACACGGCCGTGTTTGGGACTACCACCTCCTCGCTGTTGTCCTGCGTTCCCCATCAAATCACCAAATCCATCAGGTACACCACTTCCATTTCCTCACCCGCCCTACAGCGGCATCTGCCGTCGGCTGGATCCAGCCTCTTATTACAGTGTCTGTGCATGTAGGTATAGAAGTGAACCGGCGGGACGCGAAGCAGATGGTGGGTTTCGTGGGGATGCCGGCGTCATTTTTGGCCACCTTTGCCGCACTCACCAACCCTGTCGGCCTACGAGAGTGGTTCAGCAACCTCCTCTTCGCCGCCACCGTTGCAATCTTCGCTTGTGTGGTTACGTCACGTCCCCTCCTCATCGTGCCTACAGGTCCAGTTATTAAATCTAGAAAACTGAAAATTGTTTTCTTGATGGTGTTTGTAGAACTATGTCCGGGCGAGGCTGAAGCTTGCTACGATCTAGCTAGGTCTTATTACATCTAAATATGGAGGAACAGAAGGCATTGTGCTGGTATGGCTATAAAGCTTTTCCTGTAAACTGGTAACTAGAGAAACATGCTTTAGCTTCTCTTTATTTTGACCAATACATATTTGTAATCATCCAATAAGTTAGCAAGTTGCTGTTCAAAATTGTATCCAAAACTGAACATACAAAGTGGTGTTGAACTGAAATTATATCCATGCCATATTTTTTCTGCAGATGCTCTTGCAATCAACAGGCAGAGGTAGAAAACTTCCGAGGCTGGGTTATATCTGCCCCTCGTAGCCGCCTGCATCCTATTTCAAAATTTCAATCCCCTCTCTGTATGAGGTTCTCCCTGATTCCTCCATTTTCCAATCTTCATACACCATGTTGCTTCTTTGCTTTTAGATTACTGCCATGCACTTGACGCACTGATTATTTTTTCCTTGCTTTACTTTAGTATGTTTAGAGAGAGTCAATGTTCATATTATGAATCCCATCTCCAGCTTGCAGATACTAACTTAAACAACGAAATATCTCGAGGCATCTCAATTATCAAAGTAAGGACATGTTGTCTATTCTAGGTTCCAACCACACAACTATTGAGAGGTTTGTTGTCATCTTTTAATTTAAAGTTGCGGTTCTTTTCAATAAATACCTCAAATATTTCTAATGAACACTACTTTATAGTCCAACTATCCTTAGCATAGGGATCTCATAAGATAATTTGAAAAGAAGTACTACTCATAGATCTACATACTTATTTAATACCTTGACTACTTTATAGTCCAACACAAAATTTTCTTTCACAAAAACTCCAACACAGAGAGAAAAAACGATTTTACTGAAGATGATAGTGGCAAATTCCAATGGTATAATAAACTTCAATACCTTGCGGTGTACCATATATGTATCTAATAATTCCTCTAAACCTACCAAATACCCACAACAATGAATACGTAAAGGTCACCATTATTGATAGAAAATCAATAAATCAATGTCCTGACATGTAAATCTTACCATTCTTCCCTACATTTATTGAATAAAAATAAGATACATATTTAACATCAGCGTTACAAAATAAGTTTATCTTGCTGAAAAACTTCTCCAATGTAGCAGCTGCCAGTACATGATTTTTTTCTACATCAGTTTGTTCTAATGCCACAAGGAAAAGAATATCTCTCAAGGCACTATGTTTTACATAAATCTAACAGTTGAACCGGTTATTTAGAATGATCAAACTCACTATACTATCCACTTAATACCCTCCTAACAATGTTACACATTTTTGAAGGAAATATGCCCTAGAGGCAATGATAAAGTTGTTATTTATATTTTCTTATATCATGATAAATGTTTATTATTCATGCTAGAATTGTATTAACCGGAAACTTAGTACATGTGTGAATACATAGACAAACAGAGTGTCACTAGTATGCCTCTACTTGACTAGCTCGTTGAATCAAAGATAGTTAAGTTTCCTAGCCATAGACATGAGTTATCATTTGATTAACGGGATCACATCATTAGAGAATGATGTGATTGACTTGACCCATTCCGTTAGCCTAGCACTTGATCATTTAGTTTATTTGCTATTGCTTTCTTCATGACTTATACATGTTCCTATGACTATGAGATTATGCAACTCCCGAATACCGGAGGAACACTTAGTGTGCTACCAAACGTCACAATGTAACTGGGTGATTATAAAGGTGCTCTACAGGTGTCTCCGATGGTGTTTGTTGAGTTGGCATAGATCGAGATTAGGATTTGTCACTCCAATTGTCGGAGAAGTATCTCTGGGCCCTCTCGGTAATGCACATCACTATAAGCCTTGCAAGCAATGTGACTAATGAGTTAGTTGCGGGATGATGCACTACGGAACGAGTAAAGAGACTTGTCGGTAACGAGATTGAACTAGGTATTGAGATACTGACGATCGAATCTCGGGCAAGGAACATACCCATGACAAAGGGAACAACGTATGTTGTTATGCGGTTTGACCGATAAAGATCTTCCTAGAATATGTGGGAGCCAATATGAACATCCAGGTTCCGCTATTGGCTATTGACCAGAGATGTGTCTCGGTCATGTCTACATAGTTCTCGAACCCGTAGGGTCCGCACGCTTAACGTTCGGTGATGATCGGTATTATGAGTTCATGTGTTTTGATGTACCGAAGGTAGTTCGGAGTCCCGAATATGATCACGGACATAATGAGGAGTCTCAAAATGGTCGAGACATAAAGATCGATATATTGGATGACTGTGTTTGGACATCGGAATGGTTCCGGGTGAGTTCGGGCATTTATCGGAGTACCGGGAGGTTATCGGAACCCCCCCGGAAGTATATGGGCCTTATTGGGCCATATTGGGAGAGAGGAGAAGGGAGCTAGGAGGGGGCGCGCCCCCCAAGCCCAATCCGAATTGGGTGGGGCCACCCCCCTTTCCTTCCTCCTTCCTCCCCCTTCCTTCCTCTCCTAGTCCAACTAGGGAAGGGGGGGGGAATCCTACTCCCGGTGGGAGTAGGACTCCTCCAGGGCGCCATAGAGGGCCGGCCCTCCTCCCTCCTCCACTCCTTTATATACGGGAGAGGGGGCACCCCATAGACACACAAGTTGACATTGTCTTAGCCGTGTGCGGTGCCCCCCTCCACCATAATCCACCTCGATCATACCGTTGCAGTGCTTAGGCGAAACCCTGCGCCGTACTTCATCATCACTGTCATCACGCCGTCGTGCTGATGAACCTCTCCCTCGACACTTAGCTGGATTGAGAGTTCGTGGGACGTCACCGAGCTGCACGTGTGCAGATCACGGAGGTGTCGTACTTTCGGTACTAGGATCGGTCGGATCATGAAGACGTACGACTACATCAACCACGTTGTCATAACGCTTCCGCTTTCGGTCTACGAGTACTACTAGGGAAAACCTTATACACAGAACTTTAGCAGTAGCGCTTGCTAAGCGCGCTACTGCTACACAGCAGTAGCGCGCGCGGAATAACCACGCTGCAGATACATGTATAGCAGTAGCGTGTCCCATTGTAAAAGCGCTACTACTAAAATTTCCACCACTAAGCCGATAGGCTACCCATAGTAGTAGCGCTCTTTTAGAAACAGCGCCACCGCTAATATTGTTGTAGCAGCGCGTTTATGTGTAAGGCGCTACTGCTAACGAAAAGAAAATAAAATGAAAAACAAGTAGAGAAGTAAATGCAAATGAAAGAAATAGAAAAAGGAGAAATGGAAAAAATAAAATGTAAAGAAAAATAACTGAAAAAAGGTAAAAAAGGAGAAAGGCATAGCAGTAGCGTGTTTCTGAAAACGCGCTGAGCTACAGCGCGTTTTCAGAAACGCGCTACCGTTATGTTTCACTTAACCAGCGGTTTCCCTCCCCCCCCAGCACTTCTCCCCCAAATCCCTCGCCCCACTTCGCCGCCGTCTCCCCAATTCATCGTCGCCCCACTTCGCAGCGATCTCCTGCTGGCGTGGACGCCCGCAACCTCACCGTCTCCCCCCGAGGCCGCCCTCATCCTCACCGCCACCGCCCTCGGCCTCACCGCCGCCGCCCTCGGCCGCCCTCGAACTCACTGTCGCCGCCCTCGACCTCACCGCGGCGGCCCTCGACCTCACCGCCGCCCGAGCCCGCCCAGGACCGCCGCTGCCCGTTGATACGTCTCCATTGTATCTACTTTTCCAAACACTTTTGCCCTTGTTTTGGACTCTAACTTGCATGATTTGAATGGAACTAACCCGGACTGATGCTGTTTTCAGCAGAATTGCCACGGTGTTATTTTTGTGCAGAAACAAAAGTTCTCGGAATGACCTAAAACTTCACGGAGATTATTTTTGGAAATAATAAAAAATACCGGCGAAAGAATCAAGGCTAGGGGACCACACCCTGTCCACGAGGGTGGGAGGCGCGCCCCCTGCCTCGTGGGCACCTGGAGCTCCACCGACCTCAACTCCAACTCTATATATTCACGTTCGGGGAGAAAAAAGCCAGAGAGAAGGATTCATCGTGTTTTACGATACGGAGCTACCGCCAAGCCCCAATCTCTCTCGGGAGGGCTGATCTGGAGTCCGTTCGGGACTCCAGAGAGGGGAATCCGTCGCCGTCGTCATCATGAACCATCCTCCATCACCAATTTCATGATGCTCACCGCCGTGCGTGAGTAATTCCATCGTAGGCTTGCTGGACGGTGATGGGTTGGATGAGATTTATCATGTAATCAAGTTAGTTTTGTTAGGGTTTGATCCCTAGTATCCACTATGTTCTGATATTGATGTTGCTATGACTTTGTTATGTTTAATGCTTGTCACTAGGGCCCGAGTGCCATGATTTCAGATCTAAACCTATTATGTTTTCATGAATATATGTGAGTTCTTGATCCTATCTTGCAAGTCTATAGTCACCTACTATGTGTTATGATCCGGCAACCTCGAAGTGACAATAATTGGGACCACTCCCGGTGATGACCATAGTTTGAGGAGTTCATGTATTCACTATGTGTTAATGCTTTGGTCCGATACTCTATTAAAAGGAGGCCTTAATATCCCTTAATTTCCATGAGGACCCCGCTGCCACGGGAGGGTAGGACAAAAGATGTCATGCAAGTTCTTTTCCATAAGCATGTATGACTATATTCGGAATACATGCCTACATTACATTGATGAATTGGAGCTAGTTCTGTGTCACCCTATGTTATAACTGTTGCATGAATAATCGCATCCGGCATAATTATCCATCATCGGTCCAATGCCTACGAGCTTTTCACATATTGTTCTCCGCTTATTTACTTTACCGTTGCTACTGTTACAATCACTACAAAACTATCACTGTTACTTTTGCTACCGTTATCGTTACTTCCATACTACTTTGCTACCAAATACTTTGCTGCAGATATTAAGTTATCCAGGTGTGGTTGAATTGACAACTCAACTGCTAATACTTGAGAATATTCTTTGGCTCCGCTTGTGTCGAATCAATAAATTTGGGTTGAATACTCTACCCTCGAAAACTGTTGCGATCCCCTATACTTGTGGGTTATCAAGACTATTTTCTAGCGCCGTTGCCGGGGAGCAAAGCTCTATTCTTTGAGTCACTTGGGATTTATATCTGCTGGTCACTATGAAGAACTTGAAAGACGAGAAAACTAAAATTTATCCCTCAACTACGAGGGAAGGTAAGGAACTGCCATCTAGCTCAGCACTTGATTCACCTTCTGTTTTCAGTAAGCTTGCGACACCTAAACCTGCTTCTCCTATTAATTCTGATATGTCGCATGTTATTGATGATGCCACTTCTTCTATGCAAGATACTTATGATGAAACTACTTCTATACTTGATACTACTGTGCCACTTGGTGAATTTCTGGATGAACAACTTGCTAGGGCTAGAGAAAATGAAATTATTGAAACTGATAATATTGATGAAAGTGATGATGAAGATTCTCCCCCAAAATATGAATTTCCTGTTGTGCCTGAGGGTTATGTTATGGATGAAGAAACTGCTAGAGACTTTCTTGCTTGCAATGATAGGAGCGATCTTAAGAAATTATTAGCTAAGCTGAAAGAAAAATCTCTGAATGCTAGAATGGAATATGACCCTGCTTATGCTACTTCACCTATCTTTGTTACTGATAAGGATTATGATTTCTCTGTTGATCCTGATATAATTAGTTTGGTTGAATCTGATCCTTTCTATGGCTATGAATCTGAAACTATTGTGGCACATCTTACTAAATTAAATGATATAGCCACCCTGTTCACTAATGATGAGAAAACTCGCTACTATTATATCCTTAAAATATTTCCGTTCTCATTAAAGGGTGATTTAATTCTCTTGATCCTGCTTGTGTGCGTAGTCCCCAGGATATGATTTATTACTTCTCTACTAAATATTTCCTCGCTCATAAGAAACAAGCTGCTTTGAGGGAAATATATAATTTTGTGCAAATTGTAGAAGAGAGTCTCCCACAAGCTTGGGGGAGGCTTCTCCAATTACTTAATTCTTTGCCTGATCATCCTCTTAAGAAAAATGAAATACTTGATATCTTTTATAACGAACTAACCGATGCTTCCAGAGACCACCTGGATAGTTGTGCTGGTTGTGTTTTCAGGGAAAGAACAGCTGAGGAAGCTGAAATTCTATTGAATAATATGTTGACCAATGAAAATAATTGGACACTTCCTGAACCAACTCCTAAGCCAACTCCAAAGAAAAGGGGTGTTCTATTTCTCAGTCCTGAAGATATGCAAGAGGCAAAGAAATCTATGAAAGAAAAAGGTATAAAAGTTGAAGATGTTAAGAACCTCCTGTTGAAGAAATACATGGTCTTAATTTACCGCCTATTGAAGAAACAGATGGTCTTGATAACCCGACACAGGTAGTAAAGGTAAATTCTCTCTATAGATTTGATGAAGGTGATATTCCTCGTTATAAGTCTGCTAGCCAATGCTTAGATGAGTTTGATAATTTTATTGTCAAACAAGAAGATTTCAATGCTTATTTTCGTAGACAATTAAAACGTAATGCTTATATGATTGAACACTTGAGTGATTATATGTCTAGAGTTAAAGGTGAACTTAAACTCATTAGTAAACATGCTTCTATTGTTACCACTCAAGTAGAACAAGTACTTAAGGCTCAGAATGATTTGCTCAATGAATTAAATAGTAAGAATAATGACTTTGCTGTTAGAATTGCAACTAGAGGGGGTAAAGTGACTCAGGAACCTTTGTATCCTGAGGGCCACCCTAAGAGAATTGAGCAGGATTCTCAGAGAAATAATTTAGATGCACCTAGTCCTTCTAAAAAGAAGAAAAAGAAAAATGATAGGACTTTGCATGCTACTTGTGAACCTGTTACTGACACACCTGAGAATCCCAATGATATTTCTATTTCTGATGCTGAAACACAATCTGGTAATGAACATGAACCTAGTGATAATGTTAATGATGATGTTCATGTTGATGCTCAACCTAGCAATAACAATGATGTAGAAATTGAACCTGCTGTTGATCTTGATAACCCACAATCAAATAATCAACGTTATGATAAGGAGACTTTGTTGCTAGGAAGCACGGTAAAGAAAGAGAACCATGGGTTCAGAAACCCATGCCATTTCCCCCTAAACCATCCAAGAAAAAGGATGATGAGGATTTTGAGCGCTTTGCTGAAATGATTAGACCTATCTTTTTGCGTATGTGTTTGACTGATATGCTCAAAATGAATCCTTATGCTAAGTACATGAAAGAAATTGTTAGTAATAAGAGAAAGATACCGGAAGCTGAAATTTCCACCATGCTTGCTAATTATACTTTTAAGGGTGGAATACCTAAGAAACTTGGAGATCCAGGTGTACCCACTATACCATGCTCCATTAAAAGAAACTATGTTAAAACTGCTTTATGTGATCTTGGAGCCAGTGTTAGTGTTATGCCTCTCTCTTTATATCGTAGACTTGATTTGAATAAGTTGACACCTACTGAAATATCTTTGCAAATGGCCAATAAATCAACTGCTATGCCTGTCGGCATTTGTGAGGACGTGCCTGTTGTGGTTGCAAACGTTACTATTTTAACGGACTTTGTCATTCTTGATATTCCCGAGGACGATAGTATGTCCATTATTCTTGGAAGACCCTTTTTGAATACTGCAGGGGCTCTTATTGATTGCAACAAAGGCAATGCCACTTTTCATGTTAATGGCAATGAGCATACGGTACACTTTCCGAGGAAACAACCTCAAGTCCACAGTATCAATTCTATTGGAAAAATTCCATCGATTATTATTGGAGGTTTTGAATTTCCTCTACCTACTGTCAAGAAGAAATATGATATTCTTATTGTTGGGGATGTGCATATCCCCGTTGAGGTAACATAGTGTTATTCGAAATTTCTCCGGTTCCATGCTATTCGAAATGAGTTTGTTAACAAGACTTGATCAACCTTGTCAGTGGATTCCTTTTGATTGGCATGAGATGGATGAAGTTAGAAAGCACAACCTTCTGTACCCTCCTTTTACTTTCTGTTATTTAGAATAAATAAAGTAAAATTAGTATTTTCCGTCTGTTTTCTGAATTATCCGTGCAATAAAAAATACCCCGAAAATAAAAGTTCTCCAAATGCCCCGAAAGTGAAATAATATTTTTTCTGGAATATTTGAGAATATCTGGCACTGAGAACACAGCAGGGGGAGCAAGCACTTGGCCACGAGGGTCCAGGGCGCGCCCCCTGCCTCGTGGGCCCATGGTGGCTCCCCTCCACTTATTCCTGCAACCACACACTCCTTCCTCCCAAAAAAATCACCAACCAGCTCAAGCACGAGTTTTAGCTCATCTTGCTGCCATTTTCGATCTCCTTGCTCAAAGCTCCACTCACAAAACTGCTTTGGGGGATTGTTCTTCGGTATGTGACTCCTCCAATGGTCCAATTAGTTTTGTTCTAGTGCTTTATTTATTACAATTTTTTGCTGCTTAGGTGACCATGCTCTTGAGCTTGCATGTCAAATTTATATGGTTCCAAGTAGTTCTAATGCATGATATAGTCTCTAGGCACTTGTGGGAGTAGTTTCTGTCAATTTTGTTGAGTTTGGTTCACTTTTATTTGAAATTACTAAAAATTTCAGAAATTTTTCAGAGGAAGAAATATGTTTTGGAAAATGTACCAAGGTGGTCCTTCAAGGAAGCAAGGACCCAGGCCCGCAATACGCGATGCGGACGATGAACCACCGAGGGAAGCTCAAGTGCGGGCTTGTGAATGGCCGTCAGAGGACTTTATGGATCGAGCAGGAATCAAGGAGGAATTTAAGGCATATGTGCGTAACGCTGATCTTGAGAGCTTCGAGGCAGATAAGTGCAGCCAGTACCACTATCTCATTGATTCCTTTGTGAGAAGGTTTGAATTTTCATCATCACGCAATTCTCAAACTGTCCTGTTTGATCTTTATGAAAATTCTTATACTATGGACTTGGAGGATTTTAATACTGCTTGCAAACTTCCATAATGGGGTAGCACTAGTGAGCCTCGCAAATATGAATTTAGAGATTTTCTTGCTAGTATAACTGTGGGAGAGTCTAGAGATATAACACAAGCTACCATAGGGAGCATTCATTTTCCTGCTATACATTATTTTGCTCTCCTCATAGGTAGGTGCATAAATGGTAAGGATGAAGCATGTCACATGTGTGTCCCCGACCTCAGTGTTCTCAGGAGTGCTGTGTTAGGAGATAAACATTATAATTTGGGAGCCGCTGTTGCACGTAGGTTGCATAATAATAGAATTAATGGAGATTTCTTTGGTGGAATTTATGCAACCCGTTTAGCTAATTTTCTTGATATACCCATACGCGAGTATGATATTGAGTTGCCTCCTATTTATTTAGATTATGAGGCTATGGTTCGTCATCAGTTTGTTGAGAGGAACGATCAGTTCCTCCAGTACCGACTAATCTTTGACAGACGACGCACCTATCACGTCGCTCTCCCTGTTCCTACTTTCTTTGACTTTCAGGCAAAGGGGAGATATATCATAACCAGGGAGGAGGCGAACGAGTACGAGAGGAGGACTGAGACAGCTCACCTCCAAGCTGCAGCCCACGACGCAATAGCCGCTGCATCTCAGTACGACCCCAGTTACAACTTTGGATATCCGCCAGGCCAGCCGTGGCAATAGACCAACTTAGGCCAAAAGCCTAAGCTTGGGGGAGTACGTATCTCTCACCGACATTACATTCATATTCACACACTCATGCTAGTTGTCGGTGCTCATACTCTTTCATTGTACTATCCATGTTAGTTTATTTTTCTTTTTCTCGCTTTCTTCTTGTGTGTTTGATAAACCTTAAGAAAAAAAATTAGTTGTAGCTTTTAGCTAGTTTACTTTTCATGTTGTAGTAGTAGTAATTAAAAGAAAACCCAAAAAGATTTCTCGTTCTTCTTTTGTTTGTTGGGAGCTTTCCCGTGTAAATATTTTTATTTCTTTTCTTTCCTTGGGGGGTCGATAGGAGAAGGCCATAATGAAAATGTTGAAGTGGCTCTTATATGCATTATTGTTGATTTAACCAAGAGCCCATATTACCTTGTCTTCTCCCTTGAATTGAAGCTTGCCGATTCCAGCTTAGTCCATTGCACGTGCACTATTATTATTATTCACATCGTTCGGTCGTGCAAGTGAAAGGCAATTATGACGATATATGATGGACTGATTGAGATGAGAGAAGCTGGTATGAACTCGACCTCTTTTGTTTTTGTAAATATGATTAGTTCATCGTTCCTGATTCAGCCTATTATGAATAAACATGTTTGCAATGACGATTAGAGATTATAGTTGCTTATGCCATGCTTAATTAGCTAGGAATTTATAATGGTTTACCTTGCGTGCCAACATGCTATTAAAATGGTTGTGATGTGGTATAGTAGGGTGGTATCCTCCTTTGAATGATTCAAGTGACTTGACTTTGTTCACACATGTAGTTGAAAAACAAATCAACATAGCCTTCACGATATTTATGTTCATGGTGGATTATATCCTACTTATGCTTGCACTCAATGTTTATTAATTTTAATGCATGTTCATGACTGTTGTCACTCTCTAGTTGGTCGCTTCCCAGTCTTTTTCTAGCCTTCATTTATACTAAGCGGGAATACTGCTTATGCATCCAATCCCTTAAACCTCAAAGTTATTCCATATGAGTCCACCATACCTTCCTATATGCGGTATCTACCTGCCGTTCCAAGTAAATTTGTATGTGCGAAACTCTAAACCTTCAAATGAAAGTCTGTTTTGTATGCTCGAATAGCTCATGTATCAACTAGGGCTATCTGTATCTTCCATGCTAGGCGGGTTATTCTCAAGAGGAGTGGACTTCGCTCCTCACTCACGAGAAAATGGCTGGTCACCAGGATGCCTAGTCCCATGCTTTAAGCAAACCAAATCAAAATAACTGCAAACAAAACTCCCCCGGGGCTGTTGTTAGTTGGAGGCACTCGTTCTTTCGAGCAAGCCATGGATTGATACTTGTTGGTGGAGGGGGAGTATAAACTTTACCATTCTGTTAGGGAACCGCCTATAATGTGTGTAGCATGGAAGATATCGCCATCTCTCGGTTGTTATGTTGACAATGAAAGTATACCAATCAAAAATATTATTTATCTCTATTTCAAAAATCGAGCTCTGGCACCTCTACAAATCCCTGCTTCCCTCTGCAAAGGGCTTGTCTATTTACTTTTATGTTGAGTCATCACCCTCTTATTAAAAAGCACCAGCTGGAGAGCACCGTTGTCATTTGCATCCATTACCGTTAATTTATATTGGGTATGACTATGATTGGATCTCTTTTACCATGAATTACAATGTTTAGTCAGTCCATGATCTTTAAAGGTGCTCTGCATTTATGTTTTGCGGTCTCAGAAAGGGCTAGCGAGATACCATCTTGTTATATCATATTATGATTGTTTTGAGGAAGTGTTGTCATCCGAGATTTATTATTATTGCTCGCTAGTTGATTATGCCATTGATATGAGTAAACATGAGACCTAAATGTTATTGTGAATATGGTTAGTTTATAATCTTTGCTGAAAACTTGAATGCTGGCTTTACATATTTACAACAACAAGAGCAAACAGAGTTTGTAAAAGTTTTTCTTTATCACTTTAAGTTTATCAACTGAATTGCTTGAGGACAAGCAAAGGTTTAAGCTTGGGGAGTTGATACGTCTCCGTCGTATCTACTTTTCCAAACACTTTTGCCCTTGTTTTGGACTCTAACTTGCATGATTTGAATAGAACTAACCCGGACTGACGCTGTTTTCAGCAGAATTGCCATGGTGTTATTTTTGTGCAGAAACAAAAGTTCTCGGAATGACCTGAAACTTCACAGAGATTATTTTTGGAAATAATAAAAAATACTGGCGAAAGAATCAAGGCCAGGGGCCCACACCCTGTCCACGAGGTGGGAGACGCGCATGCCCCCCTGCCTCGTGGCCCCCCTGGAGCTCCACCGACCCCAACTCCAACTCTATATATTCACATTCGGGGAGAAAAAAGCCAGAGAGAAGGATTCATCGCGTTTTACGATACGGAGCCGCCGCCAAGCCCTAATCTCTCTCAGGGGGGCTGATATGGAGTCCGTTCGGGGCTCCGGAGAGGGGTATCCGTCGTCGTCATCATCATCAACCATCCTCCATCACCAATTTCATGATGCTCACTGCCGTGCATGAGTAATTCCATCGTAGGCTTGCTGGACAGTGATGGGTTGGATGAGATTTATCATGTAATCGAGTTAGTTTTGTTAGGGTTTGATCCCTAGTATCCACTATGTTCTGAGATTGATGTTGCTATGACTTTGCTATGCTTAATGCTTGTCACTAGGGCCCGAGTGCCATGATTTCAGATCTGAACCTATTATGTTTTCATGAATATATGTGGGTTCTTGATCCTATCTTGCAGGTCTATAGTCACCTACTATGTGTTATGATCCGGCAACCCCGAAGTGACAATAATCGGGACCACTCCCGGTGATGAACATAGTTTGAGGAGTTCATGTTTTCACTATGTGTTAATGCTTTGGTCCGGTACTCTATTAAAAGGAGGCCTTAATATCCCTGAGTTTCCATTAGGACCCCGCTGCCACAGGAGGTAGGACAAAAGATGTCATGCAAGTTCTTTTCCATAAGCACGTATTACTATATTCAGAATACATGCCTACATTACATTGATGAATTGGAGCTAGTTCTTGTTGGGGAACATAGTAATTTCAAAAAAATTCCTACGCACACACAGGATCATGGTGATGCATAGCAACAAGAGGGGAGAGTGTTGTCCACGTACCCTCGTAGACCGAAAGCGGAAGCTTTAGCACGACGCGGTTGATGTAGTCGTACGTCTTCACGATCCGACCGATCAAGTACCGAACGTACGACACCTCCGAGTTCAGCACACGTTCAGCTCGATGACGTCCCTCAAACTCCGATCTAGCTGAGCTTTGAGGGAGAGTTCCATCAGCACGACGGTGTGGTGACGGTGATGATGATGTTACCGTCGCAGGGCTTCGCCTAAGCACCGCTACGATATGATCGAGGTGGAATATGGTGGAGGGGGGCACCGCACACGGCTAAGAGATCAAGAGATCAATTGTTGTGTCTAGAGGTGCCCCCCTGCCCCCGTATATAAAGGAGCTAGGGGGAGAGGCGGCCGGCCAGGGAGGGTGCGCCAAGGGGGGAGTCCTACTCCCACCGGGAGTAGGACTCCTCCTTTCCTAGTAGGAATAGGAGAAGGGGGGAAGGAGGAGGTGGAGAGAAGGAAGGAGAGGGGGGCCGCCGCCCCCTTCCCTTGTCCAATTCGGACTGGGGCAAGGGGGCCGCGCGCCACCTCCTGGCTTCCCTCTCTCTTCTCCACTAAGGCCCAATAGGCCCATTACTTCCCTGGGGGGGGTGGTTCCAGTAACCCCCGGTACTCCGGTAAAATCCCGATTTTACCCGGAACACTTCCGATATCCAAATATAGGCTTCCAATATATCCATCTTTATGTCTCGACCATTTCGAGACTCCTCATCATGTCTGTGATCATATCCGGACTCCGAACTACCTTCGGTACATCAAAACACAAAACTCATAATACCGATCGTCATCTAACTTGAAGCATGCAGACCCTACGGGTTCGAGAATTATGTAGACATGACCGAGACACGTCTCCGGTCAATAACCAATAGCGGAACCTGGATGTTCATATTGGCTCCTACATATTCTGCGAAGATCTTTATCGGTGAAACCGCATAACAACATACGTTGTTCCCTTTGTCATCGGTGTGTTACTTGCCCGAGATTCGATCGTCGGTATCTCAATACCTAGTTCAATCTCGTTACCGGCAAGTCTCTTTACTCATTCTGTAATACATCATCCCGCAACTAACTCATTAGTTACAATGCATGCAAGGCTTATAGTGATGTGCATTACCGAGTGGGCCCAGAGATACCTCTCTGACAATCGGAGTGACAAATCCTAATCTCGAAATATGCCAACCCAACAAGTACCTTTGGAGACACCTGTAGAGCACCTTTATAATCACCCAGTTACGTTGTGACGTTTGGTAGCACACAAAGTGTTCCTCCGGTAAACGGGAGTTGCATAATCTCATAGTCATAGGAACATGTATAAGTCATGAAGAAAGCAATAGCAGAATACTAAACGATCAAGTGCTAAGCTAACGGAATGGGTCAAGTCAATCACATCATTCTCCTAAAGATGTGATCCCATTAATCAAATGACAACTCATGTCTATGGCTAGGAAACATAACCATCTTTGATCAACGAGCTAGTCAAGTAGAGGCATAGTAGTGACACTCTGTTTGTCTATGTATTCACACAAGTATTATGTTTCTGATTAATACAATTCTAGCATGAATAATAAACATTTATCATGATATAAGGAAATAAATAATAACTTTTTTTTGAAGGTTAGGACATTAGGAAAGGCTCCTACTGCTTAATATTACCACAATGTAAAAGTTTTGTTACATATGCACAGGGTGGGGGGAGGGGAGGGAGAAGAACAACTACATAACTAAGTTACAAGGTGGAGGCAACTTCCTTAGCAAGGATCCCTCTACAGCTCCCTCTATGTATAGGTTCATTGTATAGTAGCCAAAGTGTCGTGCACAAGTTGTTTTTTGTGATCAGGTAGTCTGTGTAAGAGGTCTCGAAAATCATTTTTGAACCTCCCTTTCCATGAGTCTATGCATGGCAGCACTTTTCTAAAGTAATTGTTGTTACGTTCCTTCCACAAGCTCCAAGCTGCCAGGAGGAAAATCTCCATGATCATTTTGTGATTGTGCCTTTCTTTCAATCTTTCCAGCAGCTGAAGGCGAAGTTGGTGATCACTCCAGGTAATGTTTAGTATCCTCCAGCAGGATTGGCTGAAAGTGCAGTGGAAGAAGAGGTGTTCCACTGTTTCTTCAATGTGTTGACCACATAACAAACAGTCCAGGTTGGTCCCAATGTTATAGTGTCTCCGTTTTAGCATGTTCCTTGTATTGAGACGGTCAGAAAGTAGCAGCCACCCGAAAACCTTTATCTTAGCCGTGCACATAGTTTTCCATAGCCATTTGAATGCTACATGTGCAGTTATCTCTCTGAAGTAGTAACTGTAGTATGATGTTGTTTTGAAACTTTGTGCACCTGAACAGCAGGTCCATGTATCATTCGCGTTCGTGAGTTCCACGTTTGCTACCCCTCTTTGGATCTGCCTCAGCTCATCGTGGGCTTGTACTGAAAGTGGTAGATGAAAGGTTGTTGCCAGATCAGTTGTGTTGAGGAAGGCCTGAATCGGAATGTCTCCGTTCTTGTAGTAAGAAAATGCTCTTGGGTACTTTTCCTCATATATAGAATTGTTCCAGTCATCTTTCCAGAACAAGGCTGAGCTGCCATTGTGCACATTGACTTGGGTCACTCCTCAATAAATTGGCATTAGTTGGATGAGGTCCCACCACCAAAAGGAGCCGCAGGGCTCTGTTGCATGGGGTACAGACTCTGTATAGTAAGTATTCCAGATGAGGCTAACCCAGGGCGTGTCATGCTGATTGTAGAACTTGTGTAGGAGTTTGAGAAACAAAGCATCGTTTTGGACATGTAGGTCCAGTATCCCGAGCCCACCACTCTTTTTTGGGCGGCAAACCATGGACCAAGCTGCCAACGAATTACATTTGTCCCCATTGTCCGTTTTCTTGTTCCAGAGGCTGTACCGTCTGATTTTGTCCAATTGGGCAACAATTTCCGGAGGGAGTCTTAATGTACCCATGGGGTAGATAGCCAGTGACGTGATGATGGAGTTGAGAAGTTCTAGTCTACCCGCATAAGACATGAGTGACATAGCCGCAGTAATTTTCCTTTCTGCCTTGCAAACAAACGGTGTCAGATCCAGAATCGAAGGTTGAGTAGTACCTAAGGGCAGCCCAAGGTAAGTGAATGGCGTGGTTGCTTGAGCACCGCCAAAAATCGCTGTCAGCGTATCGCATTTGTCCTGAGGGGTGTTGATGGGCACCAAAGTTGACTTATGAAAGTTGATTTTGAGTCCCACTGAAGTGGCATAATCCTAAAGTATCTGTTTGATCTTGGCGGCCTGGTTGATGCAAGCAGGGAGGACAATTATTGTGTCGTCAGCGTATTGAATCACCGGGTATTGGTCATTTCCCTTTGGCGGGATCGGGTGTTGGATGGTCTGGTTTTGAAGTGCCTCATTAAGAGCGGTTTGGAGCAGGTCAGCTGCTAACACAAATAGCAATGGTGACAGACGATCGCCCTGACGCACTCCGCATTTGCAGAGAAATTGGTGACCTGGCACCCCGTTGAGAAGCACCGAGGATTTGCCCGGTGAGAAGATATTTTCCATCCAGGTTAGCCATTGGGTTGGAAAGCCCATGTGTTTCATAATGAGCAACATCGCAGGGTGTTGGATCGTATCAAATTCCTTCGCAACGTCTAGTTTCAAAAGTACGATCTCACGTTTGGACGCTTGGCACTGATGAATATACTCGAAAGCCCAGGCAAGGCAGTCATGAATGGAACGACCACGGAGGAAGCCATATTGGTTGTGATGAACAATCTGCAGAATAATCTTCTGAAGGCGATTGGCAAGGATCTTGGTTATAAGCTTAAGACAGCAATTCAGGAGCGTGATCGGGCGAAAGTCATTAACTGTCACAGGAGCATTCGTCTTAGGTATCAAAGTGATATGTCCATAATTGATGCTCTCCAGATCACATAGCTGATAAATATCATGTTTGATAATAGGCCAGCAAGCTTTAATGAATGCACCGTTAAACCCATCCGGTCCTGGGGCCCTATCTGGTGGCATTTCTTTGACTACCGCGTCTATTTCTGCATGTGTAAATGGGGTAATCAGGCTGTGAAAATCTACCTCTCGTCGGAGCATTTGTGAGAGGTTGAACTTCATTGGTTGTGGGTTGTATGATCCCAGTATATCTTTGTATGTATCAAACAAGATTGCCTCTTTCGCTATGTGATCGTCCACCTCAACTCCATTGTGATCTTGCAAGGTTTTTATAAAGTTCTTTCTGTATCTTTCAGTGGCCACCGCTTGAAATTTTTTGGAATTCTCATCACCGAATTGAATCCATCGAATGGTGCATCGTTTTTTCCAATGTTCTTTTTGATATTGTAGAAGGCGAAGCAAGTGTTTTTTGAGTATATCTCTGAAATTACCTTCGGGCAAAGTGAGGGACCGCCGGTCTGCAATGTTGTCTAGTTCAACCAGAGCTTTATTGGTGTTCTCAATCGCAATTTTCAGTCTAGAGATATGACGGCTCCAATGATTGAGAGCGTGACGGACTGCCTTGAGTTTTTGACACAGACGGGATGCTGCATTGGCCCTCTTGTTATATTTGATCGGTTTATTCCATGCTAGGGACACAACATCCATAAACCCTGGGTGTGCGATCCAGTAGGTTTCAAACCTGAATATCTTACTGCGTGGGATGGTGGTCTGAATGGCCACAGAGCAGGGTACATGATCAAAGACTGGCTTACCAAGGGGGGTCACCGTGGTGTTTGGAAACGTGGCAGTCCAGTTTAAGGATGTGAAAAACCAGTCGAGCTGTTCCAACAGAGGGTTTTGTTGCATGTTAGACCACGTATATCTTCTGCCCTTTATAGGTAGCTCAGTTAGATTTTGTTCACGGATAAAGTCATTGAAAGTGAACATATCATGGACGTCCCCTCCTGGTTTATTGCGATTTTCCGGTGAGCGTATGTAATTAAAATCACCCAGAATGAGCCAATCTTCTGTCGAAGGAATATGCAAGTCAAAAAGCCATTGTGTATATGTGGATCTTTGTTCTCCTTGACAAGGACCGTATACATTTACTAGTTTCCAACGATGGCCCGATTGGGTTGACGTAAATTCGACCCCCAGAGCAAAATGTTCAGATAAGAAAACCCGTCCCGTGAAAAGATGACTATTCCATATCGTAATAATACCACCCGAAGCGCCGCGCGAAGGAATATAAGCAAACTTATCAAATCGTTTGGGGCATAAAGCTTTAAGGGAGGAATCATCAAAGCAAGGCATTTTTGAATCTTGCAAACATATAACCGCACAGCCACCAACGTTGATTGCATTAGAGAGAGCTAGCTGTTTGTCTGACGAATTAAGACCACGGATGTTCCAACATCACATGTTCCAATTTTGCAAAAGAGGCATAAAAGTAAAGATACTAGAGGATAACTAGATCGAGGAGATCGATCCATCCGCCGGCTTGGAAAGTGTAGCAACCGTCAGTTCTTCTGCTGGAATAGCACACAGCTGTGTGCCGATAGCTTGCATTGACTCAATTGTCGCTGGTGGTGGGATCTCTGCACCTTGCACTTGAGGGAGGTTGTCTTTTGTAGTAACTGGAGCAGCAAGGTTGATGCGGGGCTTCACCTTGGATTTAGGCAGACACGTGTCAGATGGTTGGGGGACCTGGAATCCATCGTACTTGGTCGATCTGTTGCTGCGACGAAGTGATGTGGTGTCCACAGGAACAGGAAGCTTCCCTTTGCGCTGCTTGTTAGCTCTGATGCTAGCTTCAGGCATAATACTTTCTACATCAGACTGAACTTCCTCCAGAGAAGTGTTGCTGTCAGCAGACAGAGCAGAGGAACCAGATTCAGAGAAAGCAAGTGAAGTATTGGATTGTTGCTGAGATGTGTCCAAAGAGCTGTGCTCGGAGGTGTCCTGACTAGCAGCACCGATGATACCAAGAGGTGTGTCCACCGGAGCAGTTAGTGCCAGCAGATTGTTGTTGTTGTTGAAAGCAGGTCCAGTTAGTTCAGAAATGTGCTCTGTATTCGCTGGAACTGAGTGACCTGGAAGTGGCATCTGAGTAAACTGAATCCCTGTGCTCCCCATGTCCACTTGAATCTCCACACGAAGATTGTCATTCCTGAAGCCATATCCACCATTCCATGGCCCAACTGATGCCAAGAGAGGGCGCAGCGCCGCAAAGATAGAGTTATTCAGTTGCTGACGAGGCACCGGGTCGTTCAGCAGGAGTGCCATAAGTTGCTCACCTTGAGTGGAGAGACCAAAACGAATTCCTTGCGCATGTAGTTCCACAGAAACATTGATGCGCTCGACAGCAGCAGGTGGTTCCATGTCACTAGGCAACACTATCATAGCCAGGGAGTGTTCAGAGCTAGAATCATCAGAGACAGTGATGGAATCGTTCCAGGCTTGAGCAGCACTATCCACTATATTGTTGTCAGGGACTAATCCAACTTGCACTGAGAGACCTTTTTCAGCCAACCACGCTTGATGGATAAAGTATCAATGTCCTCCTGAGAATAGCAGGCTTGGGCCAGATCCGCCTTGTGACGGGCTGCGAGGATAGGAGGCCAACTGGAGTGGGCTGGGGCATATTTGAAAGCTGAGGCCAGGAAACTCTGTGGCAGACGTGGATAAGGCACCTTGATCGGGCATTTAAAAGCTCCCAGACATAAAAAATCAGGGGTATTATTATCCTCCAAATCTGCTTGTCGGAGATAAATGTCCATTAAGGATTTGTGTCTGCTTATAACCTTAATTGCCGGTTTGTCATTAATGCACGCGACGAATTCGCCAAATTTGATTTGTTCATGATCAATGAACGAAGAACCAGAATGAACCGGAGATATCATGGAAGAAGAAGCCTCAGCAGCATTGGAGTTAGAGAAATTCATATGTGTCATCGGGACCAACGCAAACTTACTGAATTCTCTTCGTGACGAGTCCTGATCAATAGAGGCTTGAGTGAAGAAATCCAGTTTTGATGAGACCGCCATAGAACGACGATTATCAAGCTTTGGCAAGGCCATGTCCGCATGCCAAATATTAGGAGAAACAGGAGCTCGAGTGAAACGGCCATTGAATAGATGAAAGTGACACACAAAATCCGGCCACACTCGATCCTTGAGACCATAGATGAAATGACCCACTTTATTATTGGCTACCGAGAACTTAAAAGCACGCGGATTGATTTGCTTCACCTTGAAACCAGAACTGATTCCGCCAATGCAGCATTGTAAGGCAATACCCACAGAATCCACATTGAGCAGGAAGGAGGCCGAAGAGAAAGTGACCACAAGAAAGAACTCCTGATGATCACGAGAAGGAGAGAAGTGCACCGTGGAACCAAATTTTCTCCTCACCTGATCCGCAAGGGCAAGCCCCAGGGCAAAATCCCAGTGAAGAAGACTGTCCATCTTGAACTAATCTAGAGATCGCCATGATTCTCGGTGGAGCAGGTGGAGGGGGAGCGGAGAGGAGAGGGGGAGAGCCATTGTAACGCCCCTAATAAATAATAATAACTTTATTATTGCCTCTAGGGCATATTTCCTTCAGTCTCCCACTTGCACTAGAGTCAATAGTCTAGATTACATAGTAATGATTCTAACACCCATAGAGCCTTGGTGCTGATCATGTTTCGCTCGTGGAAGAGGCTTAGTCAACGGGTCTGCAACATTCAGATCGGTATGTATCTTGCAAATTTCTATGTCTCCCACCTGGACTTGGTCCCGGATGGAATTGAAGCGTCTCTTGATGTGCTTGGTTCTCTTGTGAAATCTGGATTCCTTTGCCAAGGCAATTGCACCAGTATTGTCACAAAAGATTTTCATTGGACCCGATGCACTAGGTATGACACCTAGATCGGATATGAACTCCTTCATCCAGACTCCTTCATTTGCTGCTTCCGAAGCAGCTATGTACTCGGCTTCACACGTAGATCCCGCCACAACGCTTTGTTTAGAACTACACCAACTGACAGCTCCACCGTTCAATGTAAACATGTATCCGGTTTGCGATTTAGAATCGTCCGGATCAGTGTCAAAGCTTGCATCGACGTAATCATTTACGACTAGCTCTTTGTCACCTCCATAAACGAGGAAACATATCCTTAGTCCTTTTCAGGTATTTCAGGATGTTCTTGATGGCTGTCCAGTGATCCAC
Organism: Triticum aestivum; assembly: GCF_018294505.1. Classification (NCBI taxonomy): domain Eukaryota; kingdom Viridiplantae; phylum Streptophyta; class Magnoliopsida; order Poales; family Poaceae; genus Triticum; species Triticum aestivum. Next base: position 612,619,518 of record NC_057799.1, read on the forward strand.
TCCTGGATTACTTTGGTACCTCCCAGCTAAACTTATAGCAAGGCACACATCAGGTCTGGTACACAGCATTGCATACATGATAGAGCCTATGGCTGAAGCATAGGGAACATCTTTCATCTTCTCTCTATCTTCTGCAGTGGTCGGGCATTGAGTCTTACTCAACTTCACACCTTGTAACACAGGCAAGAACCCTTTCTTTGCTTGATCCATTTTGAACTTCTTCAAAACTTTGTCAAGGTATGTACTTTGTGAAAGTCCAATTAAGCGTCTTGATCTATCTCTATAGATCTTGATGCCCAATATATAAGCAGCTTCACCGAGGTCCTTCATTGAAAAACTCTTGTTCAAATATCCCTTTATGCTATCCAGAAATTCTATATCATTTCCAATCAACAATATGTCATCTACATATAATATCAGAAATGCTACAGAGCTCCCACTCACTTTCTTGTAAATACAGGCTTCTCCAAAAGTCTGTATAAATCCATATGCTTTGATCACAGTATCAAAACGTTTATTCCAACTCCGAGAGGCTTGCACCAGTCCATAAATGGATCACTGGAGCTTGCATACTTGGTTAGCTCCCTTTGGATCGACAAAACCTTCCGGTTGCATCATATACAACTCTTCTTCCAGAAATCCATTCAGGAATGCAGTTTTTACATCCATTTGCCAAATTTCATAATCATAAAATGCGGCAATTGCTAACATGATTCGGACAGATAAGCATCGATACGGGTGAGAAATTCTCATCGTAGTCAATCCCTTGAACTTGTCGAAAACCTTTTGCAACAAGTCGAGCTTTATAGACAGTAACATTACCGTCAGCGTCAGTCTTCTTCTTGAAGATCCATTTGTTCTCAATGGCTTGCCGATCATCGGGCAAGTCAACCAAAGTCCACATTTTGTTCTCATACATGGATCCCATCTCAGATTTCATGGCCTCAAGCCATTTTGCGGAACCTGGGCTCACCATCGCTTCTTCATAGTTCGTAGGTTCGTCATGGTCTAGTAACATAACCTCCAGAACAGGATTACGGTACCACTCTGGTGCGGATCTTACTCTGGTTGACCTACGAGGTTCAGTAGTAACTTGATCTGAAGTTTCATGATCATCATCATTAGCTTCCTCACTAATTGGTATAGATGTCACACAAACCGATTTCTGTGATAAACTACTTTCCAATAAGGGAACAGGTACAATTACCTCATCAAGTTCTACTTTCCTCCCACCCACTTCTTTCGAGAGAAACTCCTTCTCTAGAAAGGATCCATTCTTAGCAACGAATGTCTTGCCTTCGGATCTGCGATAGAAGGTGTACCCAACATTTTCCTTTGGGTATCCTGTGAAGACACATTTCTCCGATTTGGGTTCGAGCTTATCAGGTTGAAGCTTTTTCACATAAGCATCTCAGCCCCAAACTTTAAGAAACGACAACTGTCGGTGCACAAAAGAAGGGGCGCACCTTTGTACCCCTTTACTCGTGCACGGACAGACGGAGCCGTGCCTACGGCCGCACCAAGCAGAACAGAGGAGGTGAACCGAGGTAAAAACCGAAGCCCAAGACAGCCAGAGCAACGCCAAGGCCGAGGCCACAAAAGAGCAGAGAGACGAAGCAGGTTCCCCCGGCAAGACCCTTGCTAGGTCAGCCTCCGCGGCCCCGGCAAGGCCATTGTCGGGGCGGCTCGTCCAGCACCAGCGGAGCGCACCACCCTTGAGCCCACGGTCTCCAACACCATCAACCACATTGGGCCAGGGCTCGGGAGGCACCTCCATGGTGGCATGCAGATCTTTGTGAAGACAAGGAATATTCAAGATCAGATGAGGATTAAAAGACAACGATCCTCGGCAAGATTCTTGCCGAGGGCAGCCACAAGACCCCCGCCAAGATCCTTGCCGGGGACAACAGCATGCCACAGCGAGGCCCTTGCCGGGCCACCCGGCAAGGCCCTCGCCAAGGGCGCCAGCAGGGCCACCTCCAGACCCGCACCAGCCAAGCCTCCACCACCGTTCGCATGCAGCTGCCAGCCCAACCAGCTGGGCAGGCACCTGCGTGGCAACATGCAGCTCCCAGGCCAACTCATCAAGCGCCTGCGTGGCAGCACGCAGATCTTTGTGTAGACTTTGCCACCGCGCCACCTCAGCTGCCTGCCTGCCTACATGGCGCCGCATGCATCGCTGACCAGGGTGCGTGTCGAAGCAAGGAGGAGCGGTGACGGACGGGGCGGGCCTCGTTCCCGTCCCCAATAAAGCAAGGGGACACCTAAGCGATGCATTAAATGTGTCTTGTCCTGTAATACGAGCGGTAAGCTCGTAGCACTGTACGCCTTTCCATCTCCTGTGTGCCACTGTGGCAGCCCCTTTCGACTATAAAAGGAGGCCCATGGCGTACTGGAGAAGGATTCGGCTTTTTGGAACAACCGAGCCACCGTAGCTAGTTGGGAGGCTCAAGAACACTCAATACATCCACCAAAAAAGGACTAGGGTTTTACGCATCCTCGCGGCCCGAACCTGGGTAAGCGATCCTTGTGCTGATTACTAATCCTGCTCTTCTTGCAACCCTGCGCCCCCGCAACCGTAGTAGGGATTCTTGTGGTCCCATAGGTGTCATTTCCCACCGACATCTTTGGCGCGCCAGGTAGGGGGTGCGCAATTGTGAGAATCTAGTCTAGTAGTTAGCCTAGCGTTTCTTCATCGCCATGGCTCCCAAGAAGAAGACGTCCACGGCGATCGGCTCGTCGGGGGCTGAACGGCCCGTGCCAGGACGGGCGAGCAGCGGCCCGGCCGTGGACAGAACCTGAGCCACGGTCCGCGAGCACCAGCATCGCCCTGGCAGTCAGAGCCTGGCAAGCGGCACCGTTCGCGCGCCAGGCGATGGGCCGCACATCACCATGTCTAAAGATGGGGCTGGGCCCCCCGCGGGCGGCGCGGGGCCCTCCAGGAGTGTCGTTGTGCCACCCGCGGGCAGAGCAGCAACCTCCAAGACGCCCACGCCGGCGACCACTACGTGCTCTTCCCACGGTGTGCGTGACGTGCAGCGTCACCACGCCGGTGAGCTTGGGCACCGCCGTGGGAAGAGCCCTGTATGTCGTCCGCGGGATGAAGGAGTTCAGCATGCCGGCCGAAGTGCTGGCGAAAATGGCGCGCAGCATCTGGGTCGTGATGAAGCTCCTTCTAACGTGGTTAGAAGTCGAAGCGGGCCACGGACCACGCAGCTGTCGCCGCCACCCACGCCAGCAGAAGTTTTGGCGCGCGCGCAGCTGCTCCTCGACTTCCCTCCTGCTGCGGAGAAGCTCGACGAGTGGAGGGCCACCATCCGGAGCCTCGTCGCCGTCGCCAACAAAGACGATCTGTGACCGGCGGGACCCTCGGGCCGGCGCTCCACCGAGCCACCACATGCCAGCGCTGGGAGGACCGGGGGTGCTGCGGTCACGGTGCACTCTCCTCCTCCTCGCCAGCCACCACGGGCGTCGGCCCGTCGTGACGACGCTTGTGATAACATCTCTATAGCGTCATCCGACCCGCGGACCCACCGCGACCAGCGCCAAGTTCTTCGAGAACGAGCTCACGAAGATGCTCGAACCGCTATTGAGCGCCGGCGTGGTACACGCCACCAGTCGCACAAGCGGGCGGGACCTGCTATGGACCACCCAGCACCGGGGGGCTCCGGTGGCCTACCTTACGAGGTGGGCCGCCCGGCCTTTACCCGCGAGCTGCGGCAGTTCCAGTGGCCATCCCACCGCACGCTCAAGCTCGACGTGGGCGAGAAGTACACTGGCAAGACCCATTCGTCCGAGCTCCTCAGCATCTACGCCATCGCGATGCAGGCTGCCGGAGCTCGCGACGACAAGGTGCTTGCCAATTATTTCCCGCTGGCACTGAAGCCCAATGTTATGTCTTGGTTGATGCACTTGCCGGTGGATTCCATTTCTTCTTGGTCGGATCTGTGCCATGAGTTTGTTGGCGCCTTCACAGGAGGCCACCAAGCTCATGGCCAGGCCAGTGATCTGCATATCATTCCCCAGAAGGAAGGGGAAACCCTGCGCAAGTACATCCAGAGGTTCAGCCGGGTGCAGTACAACATCCCCGACGTTCATCCCGCCGCTGTGATCAGCGAGTTCCATCAGAATGTGCGCAACCGCAAGATGAGCGAAGAGCTGGCGATGACCAAGGTTAAGGATGTGGCCGAACTCTACGTTCTGGCTGATAAATGCGCCCGGGCTGAATGGGGAAGGAAGTACCCCGGCGAAGACGCCGGCGCGGAAACCGACTCTACCGACGAAGACGCCGCCGTCCAAACGAAGAAGGGCCAGCGTCGCAACAGGAAACGCAAGGGCAAGGCCGTACTTGCCGTTGAAGGATCTGACGACACCGGCGCTGCCAAGAAGGTCAAGGCAGATGGCCCCGGCATTGCCGGGTGCGTCGCCTGCCGGGCCTTAGCAGCTGCCGACAAGCCAGGGGGCTCCGGCAAGCAGTACTGCAAAATCCACCGCACCAAGGGCCACGATCTCCAGAACTGCCGGCAAGTCGAGCTGCTTGCTGAAAAGAAAAAGGCCGAGTATGAAAGGAGGGACAAGGAGAAAGGTCAGGACGGTGCCGAGGGATCCGGAGAGAAGCGTGGCAGCCAAGGAAGCCGCCCCGGCAAGGACAACCAGCAAGAGAGGCCCGCCCGGGGCCGTGACAAGAAACAAGAAGACGATGATCACGACGAGGACGACGAGTCCGGTGAGCAAGAGTTCTAGAAGGCTACGGAGGCCATGTGCGTCGATGGTGGCACCTCGCTGCATACTTGTCACCGCCAGCTCAAGCAGTGGGCGCGTGAGATTACAGCAGCGGAGCCGTCGTTCGACGCTCAGAAGCCGCTGAAGTGGTCCAGCACGCCCCTCATCTTTGACGCCGAGGACCACCCTGACCGCACAACCGCGGTCGGGTGTTTTCCATTGTTGGTCTCACCAACGATACGCAACCTCAAGGTGAACAAGATGTTGGTCGACGGCGGGGCCGGCCTGAAGTTGATCTCGCCCGTCGTGATCAAAAGGCTGCAAATTCCTGATGGAGACCTCCAGAAACGGGCATGTTTCAAGGGGTCAATCTGGGGAGGAGCCAGCCGAAGGGGAAGGTCACACTGCCCGTGACGTTTGGAGGAGAGTTGAACTACCGGACGGAGAGGATCGTCTTCGACGTGGCCGAGATCCCCTTGCCCTACAATGGGATCCTCAGCCGCCCGGCACTAGCCAAGTTCATGGCGGCGGCACACTATGCCTACAACATGCTAAAGATGCCCGGGCCGTTGACCATCATCTCCGTCCCCTCCGACAAGAAGGACGCGCTGATTTGCGCCGACCAACTCTACCGGGAAGCAGTTGCAGCAGCTGCCGTCAAGGCACTTGCTCCTGCCGCTGAAGGCCCGGGAGGGAAGAAGAAGCTCGCCAAGACCTCTCGCACCCACTCCGGCAAGCGCACCTCCTCGGAGTGTTGCGCTACCGTCGAGGACGTGCCAGAGAGCTCTACCGGCAAGAGCAAGAAATCCAGAGCCGAGCCACCGCAGACCAAGAAGGTGTCCGTCAGGGAGGATGGCACGGGAGGGGCCTTCACCATAGGCTCCACCCTCGACAGCAAATAGGAAGGCGCGCTCGTCACCTTCCTGCGGGCGAATGTCGACGTGTTTGCGTGGAAAGCATCCGGCATCCCCGGTGTTCCCAGGGAGGTGATTGAGCACCACCTAGCTGTCTGCCCTCATGCGCGGCCCGTCAAGCAGAAGGTCAGAAAGCAGGCTCTGGAGAGGCAGGAGTTCATCACAGAGGAGATCAGGAAGTTGGAAGCGGCAGGTTTGGTGAGAGGAGTGCTCCACCCGACGTGGTTGGCCAATCCGGTAGTGGTGCGCAAGGCAAATGGGAAGTGGAGGTTGTGTATTGACTACACAGATATCAATAAGGCTTGTCCTAAGGACCCCTTCCCGTTGCCGCGCATCGACCAGATTGTTGACTCCACGGCCGGGTGTGATCTGTTGTCATTCCTCGACGCCTACTCGGGCTACCACCAAATCTTCATGACAAGAGAGGATGAAGAGAAGACAACATTCATCACCCCATGTGGTACGTATTGCTTTTTACGGATGCCTTTCGGGTTGAACAGTGCTGGCTCGACGTTTGCAAGAGCAGTCCAAATTGGTTTTGAACTCCAGCTCCATAGAAATATGGAAGCATACATGGATGACATAGTGGTCAAAACCAAGGACGGGGCAACTCTTGTGCAAGATCTGGAAGAGACATTTGCCAACCTGCGCAAGATCAACCTTAAGCTGAACCCTGAGAAGTGTGTCTTCGGCGTTCCGTCCGGCAAGCTTCTCGAATTCTTTGTGTCGCAGCGCGGGATCGAGGCAAACCCAGACAAAATCAAAGCTATTGAGCAGATTGAGGCGCCCAAGCGGATCAAAGATGTGCGTCGGCTCACCGGCTGCATCGCCGCCATGAGCCGATTCATCTCCAAGTCTGCCGAGCGTGCCCTTCCCTTTTTCAAAATATTGAAGAAGGCAGGCCCAATGGAGTGGACCCCAGAAGCCGAGGCGGAGTTGCAGGATTTGAAGAAATACCTTTCCTCCACGCCAATACTGGTTGCGCCTAAACCACAAGAACCGTTGCTGCTGTATCTGGCTGCGACGAATCAAGTGGTCAGTGCCGCACTGGTGGCACAGAGGGAGGTCGACTAGGAGGCAGTGGCGACGGCAGAACCAGTGGATGGCAAGCCAAAGATCCCCCGGGCAGGGCCTGGTGCCGGCAAGGCAAGGCCCCCGGAAGAGTCTGATGCCACCAAGGCAGTGCCCGCGCAGTCAAGTGAGGTGGTGCAGAAGAAGAAGAAGATGATGCAGCACCCGGTTTACTTTGTCAGCTCCCTCTTGCAGGGGGCTAGGTCGAGGTACTCCCGTGTGCAGAAATTGCTCTTCGGCCTCCTTATGGACTCGAGGAAGCTGCGTCATTACTTCCAAGCCCACGAGATCACTGCCGTCTGATGTCTACTACGTAACCTTCTTCTTGTAGACGTTGTTGGGCCTCCAAGTGCAAAGGTTTGTAGGACAGTAGCAAATTTCCCTCAAGTGGATGACCTAAGGTTTATCAATCCGTGGGAGGCGTAGGTTGAAGATGGTCTGTCTCAAACAACCCTGCAACCAAATAACAAAGAGTCTCTTGTGTCCCCAACACACCCAATACAATGGTAAATTGTATAGGTGCACTAGTTCGGCGAAGAGATGGTGATACAAGTGCAATATGGATGGTAGATACAGGTTTTTGTAATCTGAAAATATAAAAACAGCAAAGTAACTAATGATAAAAGTGAGCACGAACGGTATTGCAATGCGTTGAAACAAGGCCTAGGGTTCATACTTTCACTAGTGCAAGTTCTCTCAACAATAATAACATAATTGGATCATATAACTATCCCTCAACATGCAACAAAGAGTCACTCCAAAGTCACTAATAGCGGAGAACAAACGAAGAGATTATTGTAGGGTACGAAACCACCTCAAAGTTACTCTTTCGGATCGATCTATTCAAGAGTTCGTACTAGAATAACACCTTAAGACACATATCAACCAAAACCCTAATGTCACCTAGATACTCCAATGTCACCTCAAGTATCCGTGGGTATGAGTATACGATATGCATCACACAATCTCAGATTCATCTATTCAACCAACACAAAGTACTTCAAAGAGTGCCCCAAAGTTTCTACCGGAGAGTCAAGACGAAAACGTGTGCCAACCCTTATGCATATGTTCATGGGCGGAACCTACAAGTTGATCACCAAAACATACATCAAGTGTATCAATAGAATACCCCATTGTCACCACGGGTATCCCACGCAAGACATACATCAAGTGTTCTCAAATCCTTAAAGACTCAATCTGATAAGATAACTTCAAAGGGAAAACTCAATCCATTACAAGAGAGTAGAGGGGGAGAAACATCATAAGATCCAACTATAATAGCAAAGGTCGTGATACATCAAGATTGTATCACCTCAAGAACATGAGAGAGAGAGAGATCAAACACATAGCTACTGGTACATACCCTCAGCCCCGAGGGTGAACTACTCCCTCCTCATCATGGAGAGCGCCGGGATGATGAAGATGGCCACCGGTGAGGGTTCCCCCCTCTGGCAGGGTGCCGGAACAGGGTCCCGATTGGTTTTTTGTGGCTACAGAGGCTTGCGGCGGTGGAACTCCCGATCTATTCTATTCCCCGAAGGTTTTAGGGTATATGGGAATATATAGGCGAAAGAAGTCGGTAAGGGGAGCCACGAGGGGCCCACGAGGGTGGAGGGCGCGCCCAGGGGGGTGGGCGCGCCCCTACCTCGTGCTCTCCTCGTTGATCCCCTGACGTGCACTCCAAGTCTCCCGTATTGCTTTCCTTCCAAAAATAACTTTTCCAAAGGTTTCATTCCGTTTATACTCCGTTTGATATTGCTTTTCTGCGAAACACTGAAACAAGGGAAAAAAACAGAAAACTGGCACTTGGCTCTGGGTCAATAGGTTAGTCCCAAAAGTAATATAAAAGTGCATAGTAAAGCCCATAAAACATCCAAGATGGATAATATAATAGCATGAATACTTCATAAATTATAGATACGTTGGAGACATATCATCGTCACCCGCCTCCCATTGCAACGGATACTGCATAACCCAGATGCGACCGGAAGGATTGTGGAATGGGCCCTAGAGTTGTCAAGTTTTGGGTTGAAGTTTGAAAGTACCTCGACAATCCAGAGCAGAGTCTTGGCGGAGTTCATTGCAGAATGGACCTCAATGCCCGACGAAGAAATCCAGGAGACCGCTCTCCCCGGCACGGAAGCAGACCGCGACTGGCTCATGTACTTTGATGGGGCTTTCTCGCTACAAGGCGCCGGTGCCGGTGTGCTGCTTGTCGCACCCACCGGAGAGCACCTCAAGTATGTGGTCCAGATACACTTTCCCAGGGAGATGTCCACAAACAACACTACTGAGTACGAGGGGCTGCTTGCCGGTCTCAGAATCGCGGCAGACCTCGGGGTGAAGAAGCTCATCGTCAGGGGTGACTCGCAGCTTGTCGTCAGGCAAGTCAACAAGGATTACCAGAGCCCATTGATGGAGGCCTACGTAGATTAAGTGAGGAAGTTGGAGGAGCGCTTTGACGGTATCCAAGCGGAGCATGTTCCCTGAGTGGAGAACGACATTGCCGATTACCTGTCGAAGCGTGCCGCATTCAAGCTACCTGTGGAACCAGGTACCTTTTGCTCCGGTTAACTCAGCCATCCGTCGAACCATCAATAGGGCAGAACAAGCGGAGGAAATCAGGTCCCGGCAAGTACTTACCCGCCGAGCCCCCTAGGACTGCCGGCAAGGATGTTGCCGTGCACACTAAGCCTGCCCAAGAGCAACTGGCTCCGGCAGGGCGTCAAGCCCTGGTCATGGAGACAGCCGCTCCCATGGCAGAAGAGATGCCTTTGGTCCTTGCCGTCGAGCCCCAGGCTCCAGCATGGGCGCAGCATACCGTCTGATTCCTCCAAACAAGGGAGCTTCCCGAGGAGCAGGAAGAAGCAGAAAAAGTAGCCCGTCGGTCTGCCCTGTACCAGTTCGTCGATGACATCCTATACAGGAGGAGGCCGAACGGTGTGAAATTGAAGTGCATCCCCCGGGAGGAAGGACTGGAGCTGTTGGCGGAGATACATGGAGGCATATGTGGCTCCCACATAGGGTCGAGGGCACTTGCCGGCAAGGCGTTCCGGCAAGGTTTCTTCTGGCCCACCGCCCTCCAGGATGCGACGACACTAGTAACGAAGTGTGAAGCGTGTCAGTTCCATTCAAAGAAGCTTCATCAACCAGCTCAAGCCCTTCAAACAATCCCTCTCTCCTGGCCATTCTCAGTCTGGGGGCTCGATATACTGGGCCCCTTCCCCCGTGCTGTCGGGGGCTTTGAGTACTTGTACGTTGCAATCGACAAGTTCACAAAGTGGCCGGAAGTGAAAGCAGTGAGAAAGGTGACAGCACAGCCAGCCGTCAAGTTCTTCAAGGGACTGGTCTGCCGCTTTGGTGTGCCAAGCAGAATTATCACCGACAACGGCATGCAGTTCACGAGCCACACCTTCATGCAGTACGTTCAAGACCTCGGCAGCAAGGTCTGTTTTGCTTCCGTGGCACACCCCCGGAGCAACGGCCAAGCGTAGAGGGTGAATGCTGAAGTGTTGCGAGGCCTGAGAACGAAGACCTTTGACAGGCTGCACAAGAGCGGAAGGCACTCGATTGATGAGTTGCCGGCGGTTCTTTGGTCGATCAGGACAACGCCAAATCGAGCCACCGGCCAGACACCCTTTGCCCTAGTATATGGGGCAGAGGCAGTTCTCCCCACGGAACTCATATACGGGTCACCTCGAGTGCTCGCTTATGATGAGCTTGAGCAAGAGCAGTTGCGGCAAGATGACGCAATGCTCCTTGAGGAAGATCGTCTTCGGGCGGCTATGAGAGCAGCACGCTACCAGCAAGCCTTGCGCTGCTACCATAGCCGCAAGGTTCATGCCCGAAGCTTTGAGGAAGGCGACCTTGTTCTTCAGCGCGTTCAGTCGGCCAAGAATACCAACAAGTTGACGCCGAAGTGGGAAGGCCCTTATCGGGTAATACGAGTCACCAGGCCCGGCGCAGTCCACCTGGAGACCGAAGATGCTGTCCCAGTGAGTAATTCCTGAAACATCGAGCACCTTCGCATGTTTTACCCGTAAGGCGCGGCTTGCCGGGCCCCCCGGCAAGCCACCTTTTGTACAAGCTTTGCCGGCAAGGCATGTAACCCTCTGTACTAAGCCAGGCGCAGACCCTGAGCATAAATAAACAAAGCGCTGGCGCCCTAAGTTATAGCATGCATGCTAGGTTGAGTCTCTTCCTCGGTTAGGGTTGATAGTGCTTAGCGGCGACTAACCCCTAGCCTAGAGGTCGGGTGTGCGTCTTTTCTGTTTTGTTTGGTTCACAGGGCACTTCTGCTGAGCCACTTGGGAAAAGGAGAACGAACTGATGCTCCGACCCCGGCAAGGCAAGGCTGCTGGGGGCTGAAGATGTAAGGATCCAACCACGGCGAGCCAAGGTTGCCGGGGGCTGCGGATTCAGATAAGTTTTCCATCCCCCTGCTATACGTTTTCGTATGGAACTGGGACATGTGAAGCCTCGTTTATGTCTTAAAACCACTGTACTCCCTTTTTCCCTGTACTCGAGAGTTACTTCCTAGGTCGGAATTTGGTAGTAGTTGTGGTGGCGAAGAAATGAACGAGGAGCCTAACTCTACTTCGCCCCTGCCTCCGCCAAAAGCGCGAGAACGGTCGGCCGAAGAAGAGAAACGGCAAGGCCTATTGCCGGGCGATAACGTTTATTATGAAAATAACAAGGATTCATCCTTGGCATGGGCCTCGCTCACGCACGAAGAACCCGGCAAGCACCCTTTTTCATTAAAAACGTCCCATACAGGTACAGTTCGTACGGAAAGAAAAACATGAACAAGGGGGATTACAAGCTTTAAATTTAACAAGGCCCGAAGGCTTACAGATTAAAAAAAGAGATGAGATGCCCGTGATCCCTTTCTTGTCCCTCTCCTCAGGAGGCAGGTCAAGGAGGCGGAAGGGCAAAAGGGGCACCTAGGCGAACTACGAGCAGCAGAAAGCACCAGGAGAACACCTCGGTGGCCGCCCACGGATGGGCCGGTGATGACGGTGCCGGGAAAGGAGCTGGAAGACGAGGCGGCACGTCGCCGAACACGCGACGAAGGCGTTGGTGTCCGCGTACTTCGAGTCGACGGCCTTGCCGCCCGACCTCTTCCTCTTCCGCAGCCCCCAGACGCCAGCCACCCAAGGAGACGGCCCCGAGAAGTTCAAGGAGCTGGCCCCTCCCCCGGCAAAACTCCGTCGGAGGAGCGGCCAGGTGCAGATGTTGCTGCTGCCGCACCCGCCCAGGCGCGGGGCGTCCGACGCCTAGTCGGACTCGTCCCCGTCATCTGCCCCGCTGTCCTCCTCGTCACTTTCGCTCGAGGAAGAGCTTCCATCGTCGGAATCTTCGTCAGAGGAGCTCTCCACGCAGCACTTCAGGCGAGTTCCAATATCCCCGAAGACCTTGACCGAGAGCAGGCCATCCTCTATTAATTTGAAGTAAAGGACGAGCCCCGCCGTCAGGCTGTGGATGCGAGCGAACGTCTTCCATCCAAGGCGGAGGTACATGACCCGAGGGGCCGGGAAGTCGACATCGACCCGCATGCCTCCATTCCCACAGCCCCTCATGTGCAATCTGAGGGTCTGGGGCAGGTCACGCTCCATCTCCCGAACAAACGGGGCGGGAAGACGAAGACGGCGACGCGGAGGCCGGCGCAGCCTGATAAAGAATTCGCGAGGCTGGTCTCCAACGTGGCCCTCCTGTCGGGTGGTTGGTGCGACATATGCCAACGGATGGCTTATCATTGTGGGTGCCAATAAGACGTCGCCGGTGCCTAGAAACGGGATGAGGCGAAGACATGCACGCCGGCGGATCTTACCCAGGTTCGGGGCTCTCCGAGGAGATAACACCCCTAGTCCTGCTCTGCGGGGTCTCCGCATGATCACTAGATCAGTGAAAGTAGCTACAATCGCTCCTAGAGCTGTTGGGTTCAAGGGAGAAGAAGAATAAGGCTAGCTCTCTCTCCCCTCTATCTGTGGTGTGTGTGCTATGCTTAGAAGCCAACCCTTTGCATGGGTGCTCCGGGGGGTTTATATAGGCCTACCCCCCGGGGGTACAATGGTAATCCGGCTGGGCGCTGGTCCCAGCCGTCAGTGTCTACGCTCGCCGGCTTCTCCGCCGGCTGTTGGGTCCCGCCGACTGGTGGGTCCCGCCGGCTGCCGGCTTCTTGGTCGACAGGCCGGCCCCACCGCCTAGGGTCTTGTCGGCGGCTGCTTACTGTAGCCTCGCCTCTGATGACGAGGGCTTTGTCGAGGTAAGCGTGGCTACAGTGGGCCGCCTCGGGGGCTCTCACTGTAGCCTCACCTCGTCTTGTCTCCTTAATGGGGCTCCTGCTTCGAGGAAGGGAGTAGCCGGCTTCTGGGGGCCGGCTACGCCCTTGGCCGACTGGGAAAGGCCGGGCCGCCTCCACGCCTCTCTCTGGCTGAAGGGGCCCGCCGCCCGTGGGCCGTATGGGAGTCTGTCGTGGATGACGTTGAGGCTAGCATGGCTACAGTGCCGAGCCGCACGGGAGACGGCCGTCCCGTACGGCCTCCTGTAGCCATGCCCGCCTCGGGCTTCGGGGGTAGTGGGCCGCACTGTGGCCACACCCCGTCTTGTCACCATTATGTGGGAGTAGCTTTGGTGGTTGTAGTCTCGGCCGGCTTCTTGGAGTCGGCGTTCTTCTTGGCCGGCTTCTTGGAGTCGGCTACCCCGTAGTCGTCCCGGGCAGAGGTTGCTGAGGCTGGGTCGCCTTCCGGGAGTCGGCTTCAGAGGTAGCCGGCTAGGGAAGGCGGCCCAATGCTTGGAGTGCTTGGAGGCCCGAAGGCCTGATAATTTTTTCAGAAGAACCAGGGGCAGTCAGTTAGGCTACCCGTGGCCATTTACTCCGACAGTAGTCCCCGAAGCTGATTGGGCTTCGAGGTGGAGTAGGGGTTGAGAAGCTCGATCAGCTTCCTATCTTGACAAGTCGGCAGCTGGGAGCCGGCTTTAGTTAGGCGTGCCGCCTTGGTCGAAAACTCCGGAGTCGGAGGGCGGGAGCTCGCTAGCGTGTGCTCCGGGCCGCGGGCCGGCCACTTGCCGAACCACGTGGCCCTTCTTGGCCGGAAAGCCTGCCAGCCCACGCGCGTGACGGGACGTCGCCGCAGGGAGGGGGCCCGCCACGTCCGCGCCTCGGCCCAGGCGTGGATTGTCTACATCCCGAAACCGCCCGCACGTCCCGTGCGGCAGTTTCGGCTTGCATTTATGTGCAATACACTACTGGAATCAGCTAATTTGCCATCTGCCAGCTCTTTGCCGTCTGCTAGCTGACGGCAAAGAAGCTCTTTGCCATCAGCTACCCAGAAGCTGACGGCAAAGAAGTGGCGGACGGCAAAGAAGCTCTTTGCCATCTGCGGGCTCTTTGCCGTTCGCCAGCGGACGGCAAAGATTCTTTGCCGTCAGCTGGCGGACGGCAAAGAGAGAGTTGGCCCCCACCCCCCGCCCGTTTGGGGAAAACTTAACGCCCCACCTCTTTGCCGTCTGCCAGCGGACGGCAAAGAGGCAAAAGGGCAGACGGCAAATAGTGGCGGACGGCAAAGAGGAGACTACCTAACGGCCCGTACCCCCCCGCCCGTTACTCTCTGTTCTCTCCCTCTCTCTCCTCGCCGACGCGCACTACATCCCACC
>NC_057799.1:612634401-612635414 GCF_018294505.1 Triticum aestivum
GCCGTTGCCGCCGTCATCGTCGCTGCTGGACCGGTTCGGGACGTCGTCCCAGTCCACCGGGACGTCGTCCGAATCCTCTTCCTCCTCCGCCGCCGGCGCCTGCTGCCACTCCGGCGGCGCCATCGCCGCCTGCAGCGCCGCCTCCTCCTGGGCCTCCAGCGCCGCCTGCTGCGCCGCCATCGCCGCCAGCAGCGCCGCCTCCTCCTGGGCCTCCAGTGCCGCCGCCGCGGCGGCCTCCTCCGCTGACTGCGCCAGGATCGCGAGGAGCCCGGGCGTGTCCTCCGGGTCGCCGTCCTGCTGGAGCGCCGCCTGCTCCGGCGGGATCACAACCTCGGCCGGGGCTGCTGGGGCGGGGGTGGGAGCGGGTGCCGTGCGCGGCTGGGAGGGCCCGGCTCCACGGGAGAGATCGCCGACAGGGAGCCCTCGGGCGGCGCGCTTGAAGGCGCCGATGACGTCGTCGAACCGCTTGCCCTTCCAAAAATGGTGGCGGCCCTTCCAGTTGTAGCGTCCCCCGGGGTGCGCGCGAAGCTCTGCCGGCGTCGCCGGTGCGCCCTGCGTGGGGAAGCCGTCCGCAGAGATCCTCCACGGCCGCGGCAGCTTCGCCGCCGGCGGCACGTAGAGGCTGAACCGAGCGAGGTCCTCCGTCTGCCCCAACGTGAGGCTCGACGGCCAGTGGCCGCCCGGTGCCGCGCCGTCGGAGTCCGAGTCGCTGGACGCCATCCCGCGAAGAGAACGCCGGTGTGAAGAGGGAGAGGAGGGGGGCGGGGCGGTGGAGGAGGTGGCCGGTGTGACCAAACTCGCCGCGCAGGGCGGGTTCTATAGCACCGGGCGGATTTAATGCGGCACGGAGGCGCCGGGCCGTGGAAGACGAGAGGGCGGCGGGCGGAAGACGAGACGGCCGCGCGGAAGACGAGAGGGCGGCGGGCGGAAGACGAGACGGCCGCGCGGAAGACGAGAGGGCGGCGGGCGGAAGACGAGATGGCCGCGCGGAAGACGAGACGGCCGCGCGGAAG